>NC_044908.1:73768855-74068855 GCF_001633185.2 Quercus lobata
CCCCCAAAAAAAATATATATATATATATATTTTAAAAAAACCTTGACTTGTGTACTTAATGAACCAATCAACTATGCTTCAGTTACAGTAGGTCTTTCATTGAGTAGTAGTTTTGCTTAGTTAAAAAAAGGGGGGGAAGAGGAGTTATTGGTGTCTTTACTGCATAAATAAAAATCCATTTATCATATTGACAAATATATATATATATATATTTCTTCCAGCAATTGCACTAATGAAAATTGAAGTATTTTGCCTATGAATTAGCCTGCATTAGCGCAATTTATACACTAATGGCAGTGGTATTTACTATTTATAGTTGTATGGCTTCTGATTAGTAAACCAGAGTATTAGCAATTTTATATTACTGTCCAAGTTTTGTCCAAACTAATATTAGTGTTTGCAGGCAAAATTTCTAAGATCAGTGTGGAACTGTCATTTTAAATTCGTTTGTGCAAGATGAGCCAACAGAGTCAGAACACCAGTTCTTTATCTCCTGCAGACGTCCCTATGAAGCGGAAACGTGGTCGTCCTCGTAAGGATGAAAGCCTGTTGTCAAGTAAGAAGAAGCCTGTGACGCCTGAACCTGAAAGCATCAAGAAAAACAAAGAAAGTGCAAGTACAAGTGGTGGTGGTGTTAATGATGTCATGGTCGGTCAGATGGTTACTGGTGTCATTGAAGGTTCATTTGATGCTGGATATCTTCTTAATGTTAAGTTAGGTGACACTGACACTCTTCTGAGAGGTGTTGTATTTCTTCCGGGGCGCTTTACTCCAATATCTGCAGCAAATGATGTGGCTCCACATGTTAAGATGTACAACAGAAAAGATATACCAATCCCAGTTTTTAACCCACAAACTCCAGTTTTTAAGTCTATTACCCCATCAGGACAAAGTAGTAAGCAACCTACTCGGCCTAAAATCCATCAGCATTCAGATCAGGTTCTACCCTCTAAGCGTCAGATTGCAATCCCAGATGCACTTGGGAACCAATCTGCCTCTGTTGTTGTACCTCTGGTTGCCAACCTGCCAAAGAACGATGCAGGTCTTTCCTTGGAAGGAAATGAAGTTCAACAGCAAACTTTGGAGCCTGGACTTGAGAGCCAATCCACCTCCATTGTGGCACAGTTGGATCATGATAAGGTTGTTGGATGTGATGACGTGTTGCAGGAATCTGAAGCTTCCACACAGATAAAAGGACCTGAAGTTGATGTAGCGGCAACGAAAGATTCAAAAGCAAAATCAGCATCTGAACCAGTTGTGGACACAGTGCCAGGTATTGAAATTGTTAGTCAGGAACCTCAAATTCAACATCAGGCTATGAGTCTTGACCCTAAGCCAAGTGAATTGGTTCATGATGAAGTGAAAAACTCAAATCTTGAAATTAACCAAACTCCTGTATTTGCTGAACCCAAATCCTATCCTTCCGAACTGGTCAATAGGCCGGTTGACAATTCAATGGAAGATCAGGCCTCCCCAAAGAAAGATACAGCACAAGATTCACAGTTGGAGCTTGCTATTGAAACTTCAAGTGGAACTGACACCGCCCTCTTAAATGGAAAGCCTGCAAGTGATCCTGTTGATGTTACTGAGTTGGTGTCACTCTCTACACCACGGACCAGTGAACCTGCAGTGGTATTTGATGGAGAGGTTACTCCAGAGTTGAAGCTTGCACCCGAAGGATCTATTCTACCAGGAATGATTGAACCTTAGCTCTGTAGTTCTGGTGCCACAATTAATATGGAATGTGGTATCAAAGATGCCATTCCAATTTCCACCTACACAATATTAGATTCATCTGATGATGACTAACTATCCAGTAGGATCTGAGAGTTCGTGAATTTAAACCTAGGAAAAAGGACAAGAGAATAGAGTCAAAGCTTGAGAAATAGATGGGTAGTAGTCACCCGTGGTTATCATGGTTAAGAGTACTAAGTTGACATTTAGATACCATTGCATTAACAGCTCTGGATGGGCTTGTTATTCAACTCTTGCATTCTCACCACCCTTTTGACTTATTTATACTTTTGAAACTAGTGTTGTTTTTTTTTTCTTGGTAACTATCTCCCTTATGTGTGGGGCGGTTCTTTGCTTAATATATAGAACTTTTTGTTGCATATTTTTTGTCTGAGACATAATTGGTTCGACCATATTTTTTGTTTTTGTTTTTTTGGGTCTAATAACTGAGGTACACAACAGAGGTAGCCCTCTCTTTTAATTCCAAAATAATATCCTACTGAACAATGTGAAAGAAAACTGAGGGGAATTCTTCTAACCACTAGATATGTCTCCCCATTTTCTTTAGCAACATGTGCAAGAGCCTGAGCTACATGATAACAAATATTGGAAATACAATGAAAAAAAAAAAATCACAAAATGAGGCTACCATCACTTTAATTGTATCAATAGTCTACTGTCTACCTCACCTTGGAAAGGCATTGGTCTCTAGAATTAAATAGCAAAAACCAGTGCTAGGCATGGGACCTCAATAATCAGATCATAAAAGTATTCGGTAACTGTACTAGATATTTGGGCTTCTTTCCCTTGCCCGCAGTTTTATCTATATTTTGTTAAGATTGTATAATCACTATATCTTGGGGTAACATATCATCTATATACTCAATTGCATATTGGTGTTACATAAGTATAACTGAAAACCATATCGATCAAATCAATTTTATCAAATGAAAACCTTATGAATCCAAAAGATTTTACATATTCAACCAAATGGTGGATCATGAGAGTGAGAGTTGCCACCACAAAACAAAATAAAAGAGCTCATGGATGTCTTTATTTTAGGACAAAGAAAGGGTGTTGTGAAATAAAGGAAATATCAAGACAGAAGAAAGAAATATGAGAAGAAATATCCGAATTCATTAACCACATCATATTATTTTTAATACTAAATACAAAAATAAGCAAGGTGAATGGCTGACATATAACTTTCACAAATGAATTTATTGAACTTATTAATAAAGTATTTTATCATTAAACAATAGATTTGAGTTTGATCAAGTATTTACAGTAAAAAAGGGTTTCAACTAGTTTTAGAGGTAAAAATCTTGATAACGGTAAAAAGTAAAAACTCTAAAAGTTAGTAATTTTTAATCCAAATGTTTGATGGATCGAAAGAGAAACCATTTATGAATAAAATTCAAGCCCAAAAAAGATCCCATCTTTTAGTTCTCCACCATACCAATACCATGGTCTTGTAGAGCTGGAACCGTCGGGTTGATTATAGGGTTTAATTGCATATTGGTGTTACATAAGTGTGGGGGCCAGTTAGTCAAGAGGTATTATTAAGGCTGTATGAATTGGGCCTATGGCCCAATCCGAGGACATTAACTAATCCGCAAATGGCCAAATGAGGTTATAATGGGAATGGTATAAAGAGAAAAATAAAGATAGTACGAGATAAGTCCAACACACGTCCGAAGAGAAAAGCCATCTCGGGAACAAGGATCCGAGGTCAGTAAGAGTGTCATATCACCCTAGACCTTCTTCAAAGTTATATCACAACTAGGAGTTGAACGTTGGACAAGGGGTAAGTAAAGGGAGGCAACAAATATCTTCAAAAGCTGCTACCTCCACATTAAATGTCTCCCAACTAACTCTCTGGCCGCATTAATGTGGAGGTGATACTTGAATAGTGACCAAGCACCCTTACAGCTACTATTTGATGGTTCTGGGAGGTGTTGGATGGGACAAGAAGGAGCCCCTAGAATCCAATCTACACGTGTATAGTAGGGATAACACCAAGATTGCAATATATAGCACGAGAAGATGACCTAAAGAAGGGATCGAGAAAAATCATAAAATCTAGGCAATAACATTGTGGATTCTTGTAACTGTGTTCATCAACAAGATATTATAAGATAAGCTTCTCAAGCTGTGCTGAGGACAGATTTTCTTACTTTACTTGTACTTAACAATTTTAATTCAGCAACTTTTATGGTCTATCTTTTAGAGTAGAACTAGTTCTTTCACCCACGCTCTATAAATTCATTGTTTGGGTTTGTTGAGCTTAAACCTAATCTCATACTAAATCTAATCCAAATTCAGTCCTTATAATAAGTATAGTGCACGTATAGTGAAAACCATGTCAATCAAATCAATTTTATCAAATGAAAACCTTATGAATCCAAAAGATTTTACCTATTCAACCAAATGGTGGATCATGAGAGTGAGAGTTGCCACCACAAAACAAAATAAAAGAGCTCATGGATGTCTTTATTTTATGACAAAGAAAGGGTGTTGTGAAATAAAGGAAATATCAAGACAAAAGAAAGAAATATGATAAGAAATATCCGAATTCATTAACCACATTATATTATTTTTAATACTAAATACAATAATAAGTAAGATAGATGACTGACAAGTTGCCCACATGAAAAATGAACAGATATATAACTTTCACAAATGAATTTATTGAACTTATTAATAAAGTATTTTATCATTGAACAACAGATTTGAGTTTGATCAAGTATTTATCGTAAAAAAGTGTTTCAATTAGTTGAAGAGGTAAAAATCTTGATAATGGTAAAAAGTAAAAACTCTAAAAGTAAGTAATTTTTAATCCAAATGTTTGATAGGTCGAAAGAGAAACTATTTATGAATAAAGTTCAAGCCCAAAAAAGGTCCCATCTTTCAGCTCTCCACCATACCAATACCATTGTCTTGTAGAGCTGGAATCGTGGGGTTGATTATAGGGTTTAAGAAAGAGGGAAAGATGGACATAATATCACAGTTGCAAGAGCAAGTGAACACAATAGCAGCGCTTGCATTCAACACCTTCGGTACTCTACAGAGAGACGCTCATCCTGTTAAACTCTCTCCCAATTACCCTGACCCTCCTCCGCCTTCTAATCCCACCGAAGATCCCGCCACCGCCGCCGGCAATGTCTCCGAACAACCCAAGCTCATGACCGCCGCTCTCGTCAAAGCCGCTAAGCAGGTACCTCTCTCTCTCAATTCCACCACCTATTTTGCTCTATTTTTATGCCCAAAATTTCATGTAATTGCAAATACTGGAAATTTCGTATGCTTAGCAAAATGGGTTTTTTTCTTTTTTTAGGCTTCATGTTTGATATTGATTTTTGGTAGGGACACAAAATTTTTCACAAATTGAAGTGCCAAGTTGTGATAAGAGTAACCTTATTAACATCATTTTTATGCTTAGCAAAAGGGTTTTTTTTTTTTTTTTACTATAATTATTACTTGTCAGGCTTCTTGTTTAATATTTTGGTAGGACCACAAAAAATTTCACAAATTGAATTGCCAAGTTGCGATAAGAATAGCCTTACTAACACCATTTTTATGCTTAGCAAAATGGGTTTTTTTTTTTTTTTTTTAAAAATTATTATTACTTGTCAGGCTTCATGTTTAGTATTTTGATAGGGACACAAAAGAATTTCATAAATTGAAGTGTCAAGTTGTGATAAGAGTAACCCTACTTACGCCATTTTTTTGCTTAGCAAAATGGGGGTTTTTTTTTTATTTTTTATTTATAAATAAATTTAAAGTATTACTTGTCAGGCTTCATGTTTAATACTGATCTTTGTTAGGGACACAAAATTGTTCACAAATTGAAGTGGCAAGTTGTGATAAGAGTAACCTTACTAACACCATTTTATGCTTAGCAAAATGGGGTTTTTTTTTAATATAAATTTACTTGTTGGCTTCATGTAGGGATTTTAATATTGAGTGTTGGAAATGCTAATTATTTATGTACACACTAAGTTATAAATTGCTGTACACACTCTAGCTGAAATCGATTCAACTATAATTGTGAAATGATACAATTATAACTAATGTTTTCAAAACATGATTTTTTAGTTGTGTCCCTCATGCATAATGTGTAACTATCAGCACTCTTTTGGAAATAGAGAAGAGTAATGCTATTTTTTTTCAATTGAAATGAAAAGCTGTGATAAGAGTAACCTGACTTTCACATGGACCCACTACTAACACCATTTTTATTTTGCACCTCATTAGTAGTTTGGAAAAGCATTGAGAAAATCTTTGTCTCTAAGACTGTATTGAGAATGATAAGCATTATTAGGATATACCATCCTAAGATTTCAATCCTTTAGAGATCAGGTCCCATCAAGGAGTGGCATCCATGTGAAAACTTTTGTATCTTTAGTCTTATTGAGAATGATACATTGTGTTTTTGTTGGTATGGCTTATAAAAAGCATTTAAGTCAATTACTCAGCATAGCCTTTTAGGAATGAGAGAAGTAAGAACTGGAAATTTTCAATTGATATAAGTTTTTAGTTGAGTTGTAGGGTATTAGAATTACAGGAAGTTTTACATATTAGATGTGAATTTTGTAGTTTGTCCAATGTCTATGTATATGTTACTAGCTTGAGCATGTTTGCAATTGGAATTTTTCTTAGAGCATTGTAAAATTTGGAAAAGAGTAGTGGATCTTTTGATATTAAAATACCCTTTTATAAGACCCTTCCACAAAATTATGACAAAACAGCAAATATGTGTCTTCTAGATCGAGCTTGAGCCCATGACAATGAACTCTAGCTCAAATCGCACATTTTCCCCTTGTAAGAGCAAGGAGGGTGGTGTTTCTGTAATTTTTTTTTTTTTTTTTTTATATTAAAAAGACTTCAAGCTTCAGTCCATCTGCATTTCATTGTTAATAACATCTAATTTACCAATGAAACCTTTTAAAAAAATTTAATTTACCAATGAATCCAATCTTGAATTAGTCCAATGATTATAAAAACATTTGTTCTATGCACAGTTTGATGCATTAGTTGCAGCACTACCTCCGGCTGAGGGGGGTGAAGATGTGCAACTGAAAAGGATTGCAGAACTGCAGGTATTGGAGAGTCAACTGACTATCAATTAAGACCTTTTAACAATTTTTTTACAGTTTCTTAACAGGCTTCTGTATGAACTGCTTATTTAGGCTGAAAATGATGCTGTAGGCCAAGAACTTCAGAGACAACTGGAAGCTGCAGGTAATCTCAAATCTTCAAATGTTTCATTTCCTTTTTGTTTAATCTTTCCAACTTTTGACAGCAAAATGCAGCACAACATTTCATTGCAATAGTTAATTTCTTTTCTTCAAAAAAACCAACTACTAAAACAAAACAAAACAAAAAATTCATGAGATGTTTTGGATAGCCTACCTAAAGTTAATTCCATGCTCTCTTGCTTGTCTGTTTCCATTCTTGTTATATTAGAGTTAATTTGCCATTGCTGGAACTTAAAACCTTCATTTTTTGGTGATGCCAGAGAAGGAGTTGAAAGAAGTCCAGGAATTGTTTGGTCAAGCAACGGATAATTGCTTGAACTTGAAGAGACCAGACTGAAGAAGGTGCAACATGTTGATCTGATCTCTTGTTTTGAACTCTTCCCGATGTCTATATTAGTTGTTCCCTCCTATTCTAATCATGTAAGAATTTGAGGAGGATGTTATTTTGATTTTTTCCCCCTAATTTTTAGCCTCTATTGTCTCTTACATAAAACATTGTTCGGAACTTTTATCATGCAAAACCTTCTAATGTAGGTACCTTCATCTCTACAGTCTTTAGATTGAAAAATATGTTTAATGAAACATTTCACCTGTTTGGCATCATTCTTCCCCACCCCTTAGTAAGTGTACATCTTTGGCATGATCTTTTTCTCCAGTGGGCAAGGACAACTTTAAAAACCATCAGGTGGTCGAGTGACAGTTGCAATGGTGGGTAGTGAATGGTAGTGGTGGTGATGATAATGTTGTGTTGGGCCTAGTGGCAAGCCTTTTAATTGTAGGTGAAGGTTGGTGGCAATGTAGCAAGGACACCAGTATGATGGTGGCGGCGTCAATCATGGTGGGCAAGTGTGACTGGTGACAAGCAATGAGGGTGATGGTGGCTTGGGACGGTGGAGAAGAGTAAATAGTAGCAAAGGTGGCAACTGGCATTGATGGAGGGCTGGTGTTGGTGCCTGATGGGTTATCTAAAGGATGCAGTTGAGGCAGCCATATTGGTTTTGGGAATGGGGGCTATAACAACAGCGATGATAGTAGCAAATAGCAATATTTGAGTTGACTAGTAATTAGGATCGTGCCATTGGTATTGTTAGACCCTTTTGCATTGTTATGTTGGTTAGCTTAAGGTCATCATTAGCCTGGTTAGGTGGATCAAATGTTCAATTCATAAAGTTGTGGATCAAATGTTCAATTCATAAAGTTGTACCCAAATCTAACCATTTACATTTTATGATTCATTTTGGATATAAACAATTAAAAACATCATTCTGATTTCGACTTTTGGGCCAATGACTCGTATGAAATATGAAATGTCCTTTTTTCTTTGTTGGAAATGCATGCCAGATTTTATTTTACTTAACAAAATTCATGGATGATCATTACATCTTTGTAACATATAGATTGAAACATATAGTAATAAAATGTTAAACAATTCTCTCTCGTGTATAACTAAAACTAATAATATCTAATCATTAATAATATAAAAATTACTAATACAATACCACGATTTTAATTTCTCACATCACAAATTTAACTGTTGAGTTAAGTTGGCAAGAACATAAACAAAAGAAAGTCATTGATTTATGATTAAATTATATTATTGGTTCCTGAAGTTTACCTTTCGAGCACAATTGGTCCCATAAGTTTCAAATGAGAGCTATTAGTCCCTCAAATTTAAAAAATTAGCAGTATTAATCCTTCTATTAATTACTATAAATGTTGTTACTTATATAACTAACAAAATAATGACGAGTCATTTTTTAAATAAAAAAATTAAAAAAATATATTTTACAAATCATAACCTATTAATACCAAAATAACCAGTAAGTAATGGGTAATAACAAATTAAAATATAAATCCAAAATCTCCAATGAACTCACTCTCTCCCTGTCTCTCTCTCTCTGTCATGTGATTCTCTCCCTCTCTTTGGCCTTTGGAGAAACTTTGTGCAGCAATGAGATTTTTTGCTACAGAGTGAGTTTGAAATTGGGTCCCAACTCACACTGGCCTTACCTTCGGGTGGAAATGTTGGGTTAACCTGAATTGTTGAAGCTTTTCGATTCGAGCCACACATTGGTGTCTAAAACTCCAATTATGACGTCGTTTGAGGCTTGGTTGAGGACTTGGGTGTTGTAGTTGTCGAACTCAATGTTGAGGTCAAAGAACTTGGGAGCTCGAGTGGTGTGTGATTCCGCTTGGTTTGAGTCGAATGAAGCGGCAAAGCCATGGTAAGTGACAATATATGTGTAGAGATGAGAAGAATCATATTGGAGTTGAGAGGAGTACCAGTCATGGTGGGTGGCATAAGAAGAAGGCTTATCTTGGTTTCTCATGTGGACTGTATATTTGCTTGACTGTGACTGAAAGGAAGGTACAGATCAAGGTGAGCAATGAGCCAATGGAAGACCATGGAAACCTTGGTCGTTAGTGAGAGAAGTGTTTTTTTTTTTTTTTTTTTTGGGTTGGGTTTATTTTGGATTTCAGTTTTAATTTGTTATAACCCTTTGCTTACAGATCAAAAGAAATAGTTAATGAAAGGATTAATATTGCTTATTTTTTTTAACTTAAACTTGAGGGATTAATAATGCTCATTGGCCGCCCTACAAAAATAACAAGCACCAGGTTAAGCTTAGGTCCATCCAGCCCTCTAATGTCCTGGACATTGACCAACCCAATCCATATTTCAACTTTCAACTGAGAAACGGTTTAAGGGGTTCTGATCTTCAAAAGCACGACATTCCACCATATTCAAGAATATAAACATAGGGAAAAGGAATCCACACTAACACAACCACGATAGCAATTACATATAATGTAAAATAGCAAAACTTCATCAGGAACACAACATCAGTTAGTGAATATGTCATAGGACAAGAAACAGTCTCAAATGGTTTACTTAAAAAGGCTAGGAAGGGCTCCAATGTAGCTTCAAATAGTATCTTACTAAATTTATTTATTAAATAAAAAGAACAAGCGAAAGCCACAAAAGAAGGCCAAAATTCTCAGCTATATCCTGCTTGCTGCTGCTGTGCCTGTTGCTGGTAATTTCCATAAGGATATCCATACATGTTAGGATCTTGTGGAGCCGGGGCATATCCATAGCCTTCATGTCCATAAGCATATCCATAATATCCACCATTCCACTGGCTTGGATCTGCCTGAGGCTGAACGCCAACAGAGATACCCTGTACACTAGTCAGATTAATACAAGATAATGGAGACATCCAAGAAGAAAGCATTGGAAAGTGTTGGGTAAATCAAGCACCTGTTTGTTTGAAGGACTACGGCCCCATGAAAGTCGAATATTTTGTCCACCGAGTTGAGTTCCATTTAACATCCGCAATGCTTCCTCAGCACAGCTTCTGATGCATCACAACAACGCAGACCAGAACTAAATATCCTGTATGGATATGGGGGAGAAATGTTTCTACAAATATGTGGCTAATTTACTCACCTGTCGACAAATTGAACAAAACCACATCGCTTGCCTGATGGTATCTTTACATGTGCTAGTTGTCCATATTGGCTGAAAACTTGTCTCAAATGGTCATCTGTAACATTAGGATCCAAATTGCCAACAAATATCTGCAATTGAAATTCATCAAATCACAAATATGTTGTGAGGAAAGTAATTTCCGTGCAGGAAATAAATAAAGTACCCACAGTTGTATTATTCGGATCACTCTCGTTCTGACTCCCTTGAGAATTCTGGTAGGAAGCTGCATATAAAATATAAAGGTGAAATAAAAGGGAAATAAAAAGTAACATTTTTTGGTAGAACATGATTCGAGGAGCAGTTCACCAACACTAGACACTATTGCTTAGAAACATGAACATAAGCAAAGTAAATAAGCAGACAAAACGTGCTTCCCATTTTACAATTAGAGCTAACAATCTAATGCATCTTCCTGGTCATAAGAGAGCTACATACACGCATAAATAAATCTAACTCTTATAATGAAAGATCAACTAATTACGAACAGCAACAACAAGGATAGTCAAAAATACATCTCCCTTAAACCACCACAGAAGCAGAACACATGTGAAAATATATTTTACAGCAGTCACAGCTAAAAAACAAGCAATTGAAGATACATGTAAATTGGATAGAAAAGGACAAGATCAGCAATGAAACTACCTACATATGTGTGTGTGCCTGAGCGTGAATTTAGCATCAACCACCTTACATAATATAGCCAAGAGCCTTGTACCTCAGTGACATTGCTTGGTCTTTTATGAGGAGAACCAAGGTTCAAATCCCCCCTCCACCACTAATAATATCAATGGAATTATCAAAAAATAAATAGTATAGATGACTGGGGTCAATGACATCACTATCACTCTTTTTAAAATAGAACTTTGATCTCTGCAACGGCTGAAACCCAAGACTTAATAGGGATATCAAATGTTGTTGCAACCAACATATATTATGTTGCAGAGCACATGCAGGATTGACATTTACATGCCTAGCTGCGGCTGTCTTTAAACATACACAATTTAGCTAGTTTTGAGCCCCATATTCCTATTCAAAAGACAGGAAGCATGACAAGTGGGGCAGTGCTTGTAGCCACGCCCAAGTGATAAAAACCAGCAAGCTAAATCATTAACAAGCCATAGTCACTCAAGTTTTACAGACAATACATTGTTCACCAGACTCATGAGAAGTACTGGGTGTTTATTACTTTTAAAATTATTATGTTATAACAGACCATCAAAAGAAAAGCGGAAAGGGGGATTTTTTTGGGGGGGAAGAAGAGCAACTGCTGAGTCAATATTCACACATTGCAACCCAGAAACACTGTAGAAGCTAAACATTAAACTACATAGGCAGGAGATGACTAACTAGAATAACCCCCAATGGAGAGAGAGGAAAGTACAGTAACGACAATAAAAATAATAACATGCGGAGAACATGGAGATGTTGAAGTGCCATAAATATGACAATTATGTACAAGGCAACTTTCAAAATAGAAATCAGCCTGAAATATGCAGTTTCTGGCAATTCCAACGAGTTGCAAGCTGCACTCACAGAGAATCTTTCCCTGTGGACTGAAATCTAGAAAAAGTAATAAGAATACAGCATCATAGAGCAACAAGGGAAACTATAATTCTAACCCAAACGTAAATGGAACAAGGAAATGGTGCATGGAAAAATTAAAGATGTAATTGTTTGGAGAAATTAGTAAAAAAAGAAACGCACACACAGAAGGGGAAAAAACTCGTAAACCAAAAATGTCATTGTACTGAAATCTCAGTAACTAGAAGAGTTACGAAATTTAACTTGACTGAAAGCTCAACCAATAGAATGAACTGAAACTTGAATTTGAAAATGTAGCATTGCAAGCGCCACACGAAATTAAAGGGCAAGCCATAACTGGGAAACTGACCTAAGTGAGGCCATGCACTATAGGGGTAACCATTTCAGCTGAAATCAGTTCCAGGCCCCTAGATCACAGAGCCTCTTGACACCCTGCTTTGAGACAATAGGAGTTCTATAAGTTTTTAAGATTTTAATAGCATGTACAGTGCCCAAATCTTAAAGGTACAGGAAGGAAATGACTTTGGAAAGTGCTGCATATCTTCAAGTGCATAACTGAAAGGAAGTAAACTAAACCGTAATGTTTAGCATAACAGAGAACGAATAATAACAGAACAATTTAACCTCACCATCTTGATTATGGCAGCTAAAAAGTAACAATGAACATTGTAATAGAGAGAGGGGTCACAGGCTTAGAGTATTGGCACCAAATTCAATTGATTACAATTCTTGACACAAAAAACTAAGATTACACAGATGACTAATACTTAAGAGCATTAAAAAATTAATCAACGAGAGAAGTTCCACTACGCATTTTACATACCTTTCAGTTGCTGACCTCCAGTAGTATTTTTGTTTGTAGCTGGCCCAATCCGCATTGGCCTTGTTGAACAGAGAACTCCATTCATCTCTGTCATAGCACGCATTTGTTCACCTTCATCTCCAAACCTAACAAACCCATAACCCTTTGTTCGAGATGTGACCCTATCAATCACAACCTTTGCACCCTTAACTGTGGGATAACGGGCCCTGAAGGTTTCTTGTAACATATAATCAGTGACATCAGGAGCCAGATCCCCAACAAATATTGTGAAGTCAGGAGAATCATCAGAGCGCCTCTCGCCCGAACTAAAAGTTGCCCAGTTCAGTCTAAAGTTCTGCCCACCATTTGGCATTATGCTACCATTGTATGTTTGAAGTACTCTTTCTGCCGTAGCACGATTAGCAAACTCAAGAAAACCATAACCCTCTGATTGGCCAGTTTGCTTATTGCGGATCACTTTCACCGTAGCAACTTGCTGTAATCACAAACATATTTAATTAATAACCCCTTTCAAAAAGGACTTGAAACCCCTCTCACTCTCCACCAGTTTGTTTGTATATGCACATGATTTACAGTATAAAAAAAAATAGAACAATGATGACTTGGTACCACTGATGCTTGAATCCTAATTTTATTCACTATATATCCATAACAATTTTATATACATAAGGGGAAAAACCCTAACTTTCTCCCCACAGAAAAATGTCTACGAACCATAGGCAAAACCAAATCTTTCCTACATGGTCCCCCTACAGTCCAACCCACCCAAGAAAAAGCCAAACAAAAAAAGAAAAAAAGAAAAAGAAAAGAAAAGTGAGAGTAAAGCCCACAAAGTTTTCACGACCAAAAGATAACAGAAACATGAACAGGATCCAAAAACAAAATATGGGTATGCAACAAAACAACCATTCTGACAAAGAAGTCTCAGAGACAATAAATCAAACAGCTAAATCGCATAACAAAAACAAACACAAACACAAAACACACAACACAATCTCGCAGATCAAAACCCAGAAACCAAAAACAAATAAAAAGCACGTAGAAAAGCGATGTGAGGTGTGCTGTATTGTAGGTGAAGGGTATACCTCTCCGGTCTGAGCGAAGCAATTGTAGAGATAAGTCTCGTCCATCCAGTACTGGAGGTCTCCGATCCAGAGAGTGCGGACCTCGTCGGCGCTGGTGGGCTGCGCTTGGGCTTGCGCCTGGTGGTGGAGGTGGTGCTGTGCCGGTGGCTGAGGGGCCCACATCTGAGGTGGGGCTTGAACCGCCGCACCGGGCTGGGCTTGTGGTGGCATCATCATGTAGGGTTGTTGTGGGTGTGGGTGTGGGTATTGTGGCTGCTGGGTCTGTTGTTGTTGCAGTGGAGGAGCCACACCTGTTGGAGGAGCTGGCTGCATCATCTTTGCTCTGCTGCTTTTGTCTTTGAAAACACAGAGACAGAGATAGAGAGAGCACAGAGACAAAGAGAGTGCGTGGGTTTTGGGGTGTGGGTGTGTGTAACCCTAATGAATGAGAGAGAGAGAGAGAGAGAGAGTAAAAGGATTGGGGTTATGAGATTAGAGAAGGTGCACGTAATCTGTACGCGTGGCGGATGTAGAGTTTTGGGGGGTGGGGTTTGTGGGGTAAAATCGTGGGTATGGGGTCACCGCCCAAGAAAATTGTCTTCGAGCTCAATTTTGATTATCATAGAGATTTCTAGTCGTTTGATTAAAAAAAAAAAAAAACTAAATATAGAGGGGTTATTTTTTTATTTGTAAAATATATACAAGGGAAAATTTGTTTCCCCTATTTGCAAGTCTTGTGTATGGAATACATCATGTAATATAATAGTTATTTTTATGATTGTTCAATGACTGATCAGGTTGACTAATCCACTCAACTCGAACCGATTCATCAAGATTTAAGTGGTTTAAACAACAAGTGGCTGTTGATAACGGTTCCAATATTTCAAAACTTGTCTTAAATGGGTTAAGTGTCAATTCACCCACTTGAAAATATGACGAAATTAACCAATCCAAGCTTTAATGTGTTTTTGGCTATTTCTCTACCCACATCTTCCAAATATCTTAAGGTCTTCAACAAGATTGGAGATCTCCACCTCTTCACACCGTTTTTGCTCTTCATCACCGCTATTAGCTGGTTTCAATCATATTTAACCATCACTCATGGAAAGCCACACGATTGAATTGTTATTTATGATCGATTAATAATGGTTTTCATACTCCTCTACTTGATGTGAATAGGTTAAGTATAAACACGACTCAATTCGATATATGGATACCCTTAGTTATTCTATCATTTGTTGCATTTTCATCTTCCTTTTTCAAAGAGTTTTAACTTATGACGTCTGTTTCTAATCTAAAAAAATATTTCCTAACTCAAAAAGTGGCACTTAATAACTTTAATATACATACATACATATATATATATATATATATATATATATAAAATATAATATAATATAAAACTTGAAAGCCATTTCCTCTTCCCTTTTCCCAATATCTAAATAGCTATCTTACTCTCACCAAAAAAAAGTTAAGTCTATTCATTATATTTATAACCACTTTTAGCATTGCAAGCTCCAATAGGAGGGGAACACGACGAACTTTTAGCTCAACTGTAGAGCATGCTCGTGATAATTGTGTTGTTGTGTCTAAATTATTAGGCTCTCAACAAACTAGTTCAACTTATATCCTTTTTAAAAGTGTTTTAGAGCTAACTCATTTTAATAACTAACCAAATAATACCTGAACTTTAAGTTTTTCTTATAATTATAATGGACTAAAATGACAATTTTTATATTTAATGGATTAAAATGATAATCGATCAAAGTTATATAATATAGAGGCCTAGTGTAATTTTTACCAATAATTTGCTATGACAAGATCCAACAAATATGGTAATATTCATTGATGCTCAGGGGTCATGTCATGTCCACGTGGGTGATGAATTAGCGATCTCAAGTTTGACAAAGAAGTGACCTTACCATTTCTCATTTTCTTTTCTCTTTTGACTCTTTGTTTTATCTGGGATTCAGGATCTCTAATTTTCACCTAAAAATGTTTCAAAAAAAATTTCATCTAAAAATAATGTTATTTTATTGTATTCTTTGGACAAATTACATAAGTAGTTTAAAAATGTTAGAGATATATAACATAAATTAAATTAGTGATAATAAGTAATTAAGTACCATATCTCCCCCCCCCCCCACCCAAAAAAAAAGAGTACCATCTCCTTTTTTTCACCTAAAAATTAACGTTATATATTTTATTCATTGAGAAAACTACATTAAAACAAAATTCTAAAATGGTTAAAGATATATACCATATTTTGAATTAAAATTTTATTTTGACAGCTAAAATCTAAATTTTACAAAATGGTTAAATTTGAAGTATCCGTCCCACATTTTTCTTTTTTTTTTGGATATTTCTAGACTCAACAATTTTTTTATTTATTTAAAAAAACCGGTTTATAAAGAAACCATGTGATTTATTCAATAAATCTTGTGACTAAAAATAGATGTAGTTGGTTTTACAAATCACCACGTAATGAATTAGATGAATTTTTCTCTAAGTTAGATGAAGTTATTTATTATTTAAGTATTGTTCATAATCAATTTAACAACTATTTTGGAGAAAAAAAAAAAACCCCAATTAGAGAGATAAAGTTTTTTTTTAGAGCAAAACCAGTTATCAAAGTCTCAGTTTTAAATTTTTGGAGTCAAATATGAATTCTCAACAAGAATAGTTGAATAGTTAGGGATGATCACATCTATTATTTTCCTCAGTTTTATTCATATCCTTTATTATTTCCTTAATAAATTTGTCATTTTTAACAACTTCTATTAATTTTAATTTTGGTATTCTTCTACCTTTTTTCATTCATACGTGGTTCCTAAACTAGATCAAACTAGGCAACTGGATGGACTTGGGGTTAATCCCAAACCGGCTCATAAACACCAACCACCGGTCTATTAAATTTCCTTGTTTCTATTATTGAAGAAGTGATATATTTATTTGAATTTAAGTCTTTTCTCACACATTTTTAAGTGAGTTTCCCACCGTAGATTAATTTTTGTCCTTATCACTTAAAAATACAGATTAATATTTATTTTAAGAATCATCTTATTTTATATTAGAAATACCTGTGTACTTATAGAATTAATAATACATTTTTTTAATTTATGCTCTATTATTTTTTATTTGTCTTTAAAAAAGTTGTGAAAATACATTTGAAAGTTGTTAAAATTTATAAAATATTGTTTTTATTCAGTTATTCAATTCAAACCTATTTATTTGTATTTCAATTCATTATTTAATTAATTATGACTTCATCACTTATATTAAACCCCATTCCAAAATCTTGAACTTCTCATTTTTATAATTCCTTGAACAGTTTAGTTCTCAAAACCAAGCCTCTCTATACATAACTAAATTATCTCAAACAATGTTCCAACATCATTCATAATAGAGTTTTAATTTTGTGAGTGTTTGGATTGTGCTTATTCTTGCGTTTGCAGTTCCACGTTTTGTTTTTTTTTTTTTTTTTTCCTGCACGTGAACAGTAACCTCACATGGATTTACTGTTCAGATACTGTTCACGTACTATTTATATACTGTTCACGCATTAAAAATATTTAAAATGGGCCCACGATACTATTCACAGATTTAAAATTTATTTTGCTACAGTACTTTCAATTTTCAATTTCAGTAACAATAAACTCAATCCAAACGGACCTTTTATCAACTATTTATTTACCGACACTCCTTTTATTAGTCAAGGATAAATAATGATGATAATAATCAAGATGGACAAATTGATACATTTCTTAAACTTGAATTTTGATTAACAAATACGTAAGTTACAAGTTCCGGGTCTTTCATGTAATTTCTGCTTATTCTTTTGTCAAATCAGTCTCCCTCACTTCCAACTTACGAGTCCTACCTAGTAAAAACTAGTTGCATGTCCATTATTCGGATCTGACTTGCTTTTGAACTCTGTCACTCTCTCTATGCATCCACATCTCTGTGTCCGAATCTTTGCCAGAGAACTTCACTCAAAACCACAAACCTGGTATGAAGCACTACTCTTTTTTTTTTTATCATTTCAAGTTCAGAAATTTCATATGATCTCTGTACTTTTCTCTGGTTCCATGTAATTTTTATGTTACTTCAATTCAATTCTGCAATACCCATGTCTATAGTTTGGGGCCTGGATTGGAATGTGTAAGATTTTCCCAAGTTGGAAATACCCTTTGCCTATACTTTGAGCAATTTCACTACTCATTGTAGCTTCAGGTTTTCTAGTTTTGGAAACACTCATTAGAGTAAAAGAACAAACTTTATGCAATTCATTGACCCTTTTGAAACTATATTCATTGTAAAATTAGAGTTTTGGATTTGAGTCATTTGTAATTGCAATGGGTGATGCTTTACTATTGGTTTACAGGTGTATGAAGGACTAGGAGTTGCAAATTTTAGTTAGATCCGATAATAGGGACAGTATGGATTTGCATTTGAAGGACTTGTTTGATAGATTCCAGGAGCAATTTGGGTCTGGTCCTGGGCTTGGTCCTGGATCCGGGACATGTCTTATGAAGGTAGAGGGCGTTGCTCCTAATTTTATTAAGTCGATTTTTAAAGCTTCTGCAGCACTATATAGGACTGATCCATGGAGAAGGTTGCGACCAGGGCATTTTTTTGGTATCCGGGTTGGCAAAGATTTGGATTGGTCTGCCAAGAAACAGCTTTTCCCATGTGTTCAATTCATTGGAGGTGATGGGGGGGATATAGGGTTCAACATGTTTCGATCTGAAAATGATGCTAAGAAGATGACAGGCTCAAGAGAGACTATCCGGGTTCCAAATGTTGAGCTTTTAAGAGTCACGTATGAACGTGAGTCATTGATGTTTCCTTCAAATAGGAAGATGATCAAGTCTTTGTCACTAGAAGCATCAGGGACTGATCGTTTTCCTGTTATTGATGTTGCTCGTTGCACATCGTCAGGGGATATGCAGTTTAGGGACCCGAGTCTTGAAGAGCTTAGGTTTGTATATGCATTCATGAGAGCCATCTCTCTGGTGCACCCGTTGCTTCAGGTTGATAGAGAAGGTGGTCCAAAGTGGTCTAAGTTGATGCACTTTGAACCATTTATTGAGACAGTTGATGTTCAGTGGCCTCCAGAATTTTCAAAGGGTTATGACCTTGTTGCAGTTACAGTCTCACACCCACCTGGTCAGGTGTACGAAGAAAAGGCTACTTCAACAGCTAGCTCTACCCCCACCAAATATGCAGAACCACCAAAGGAGGACGCTTTTGATGATGTGAAAGTATGCTCAAATGCTGGCTCGAGACAGTGTGCAATGTGCGATAAGGAAGTTCATGGAGAACAGTCTCTTTGCTGTGGCCAGTGTCGTGCAATGGTTTACTGCAGTCCTATATGCCAGAAGCAGCACTGGAAGGAAACTCATAAAAGCATATGTGGTCTCTACAAGGTTATGATGGAAAAAGAAGAAGAGCTGGCAATGAAAATTTTCATGTTCCCCTGTGCTGCTGACCAGCCTTGTAAATGGCTTGAATCATTAGATATCCATCAGAAAGGCATGTGGAGAAGAAGGTGTAGTTGCTATTCTCACTGCCCTTTTGGTCTCCTTCCTGTTAAAGGTGGGCTATGGGATTCGTGGGGTGGGCTTGATGATGAAGATTACCCTCGTGATTCTCCTTTTCACAATCATTTGAGAGATGGCATCTCAAGCCCGATCCTTCTTTCTGGTTGGTTAGAGTACTATAACCTTAGGTCACTGCCTTTGTCAAGCCCAGTCGCTGACATTCTCTCTCACCCGTTGACAGTTTATCACATTTTAACAGCTCTGAGTATCAGCTCAAAAAACCTTCTACTCAAGGGGAAGGAGGTAATTCTTCACTACCTTGGGCCTGAGGGAGAGTTGGACTGGATGCCAGCATTTGCAGAGGTTGGTCATTTACTCAATGGATTGGGCAACATTCAAATAGTAATGGTGGGACCTGAAGTTCCAACAAATTTGTCTGGGACAACTTCTGGAATAGGTAGCAGAGTGAGGGTGAACCTTGTGAGGGGTGTTTATCAGGAGGAAGCCACCTATCTGCCTACTCCCCATGTTGTTGTTGCGCTAAACTGTGGATTGGATAGTTATGTGAGTTGGGTTGGAGCTCTTGATTTAATCAAATCCAGGGGCACTCCTGCCTTCTTCACAGATCAAAATGAAATTTCATGTACAAATGCCAAAAAGGTTCTTCGTAGTGCTGGACTGCATATCACACTTCCTGTGACACCAAATCCCTTCCGCACTCCTGTGAAAAATCAAGGGACTTCTTGCAATCTTCCTTTATATAGCAATGGTTTTGTGCTTGGGGTGAATACATGAGCTGGGAGTTATCAAAGGCCTTAGCATATTTCTGGTGTCGTGTTTAATCCCTAAGGTGATGGCAATGATTTGCGAGATTGGGACTAGGTGGAAGGTAATAATTGGGAGTTATATTTTTATACTTTTTTTTCCTCCCACAATTGAGTTCTAGATACAATTTCTGCAGACATGAGCTATTTGTCAATTCTTTCCTTGTGAAAATTCTGTATAACATTGTATCTTCATTATTTGTTGTCAATCTATTGTGAGCAGTTCATAAGTCACGACAAGCATGACCGACTGTTCATTGTTGCTCTTTCTGAGAATATACTCGCTTTCTATTCATCCCTCCAATGTGTTCTTCTCTGCATTTAAAGCTCACCTTACTCTATATATGCTCACCCACGTTTATAAAAATATATATAGTAAAAGATTACAAAAAGAGAACATAAGGACTTGATCAATCTCATTATCTTCCATGACCACCCCCCCCCCATCCTCTCCCCCAAAAAAAGGAAGAAAGTCTAGAAAACCTAAAGAGGAAAGTCCAAGCTTGTAATGCAATGGTGAATCTATTGATCACCTTTTGCTACATTGCCCTATAGCTTCTAATTTGTGGTCCATGATTTTGGCTTTGTTTGGAGTTTCATGGGTGTGCCTAAATCTGTTGTTGAACTTTTAGCATGTTGGCAAGGTTGTTTTGGTTGTCATCGAAATGGTCATATTTGGATGATTATCCCCCATTGTTTGATGTGGTGTCTGGAGGGAAAGGAATAGCAAGAGTTTTGAAGACACCGAAAGTTCTATGCCTGATCTTAAGTTGTTATTTCTTAGAACTTTATTAGATTGGCTGCAGGAACCTCTCTTTATTTTCTATTATTGACTTGTTAGATTCATGCAATTTTTGTAACTTATTGTCTATACCAGTACATTCCATGTATACTTGGGTGACTCATTTTTCTTATTAATACGACCTTATTACTTACAAAAAAAGAAAAGAAATAAAGAAATGAAAGAACTACTGCAAATATGTTAACGCATTAGTTAAGGTCTATTTTTGTCCAAATGTACATAAATAAATAAATAAATGAAAGCATTTTTTTTTCTTATTTGCTTGAGTTAAAGGCTTTAAAGGTTTGTTCTGGCAGTTAATCTGTAAGAACTTTCTTCCTCAGGGACCTTTTTTTTTTTTTTTTTTAATTTTTAATATGCAATGGTAGGGAAATTTTTAAATGTCACCTTGCATAAGCAAGAATGTAGAGAGACAAGGTCATACTACCAAAAAGACTATGGTCTATGGACTTAAAATCAGATATCAAGAAAAACACAATGCACTGGTCGTTTATGATAGCATGGAAGCTTTGGTTTAGGGACCTAGTTGGCATGGAAGCTTTTATATATTCCAAAAAAAAAAATTCTATTGGAGTTTTTATTAATTAATTTATTTTTACCTTGATACAAAAGTTAGTTGAAAACAAAGTGGAAAAGAAGTGTGTTACAAATAGTGATGCTATAAAGTCTGTGAAGATGATGCTTGGAACTTAGCTAAGCTTCATCTGTCATACTGTATACAATGACTTAAAATTGATGGTATACTTAACCTTTAAAAAAAAAAGATAAATGCCTCAAGATTTCCTCAAAGGCTTTGATGTAATATTATATTAATATAGCTTGTTTTATATACTCAAGACATATATATATATATCCATTGATTTCTCTGTTCTTTTTTCTTTCTTACTTTTCTTTTTCAATCTTCTGAAGTTGATGTGGATAGCTTGGAGATCTGCAGCACAAAGTATTTTAACTGGCCTGGCTGTTAGGTATTATCTTCATGATTGGATGCTATGTGTCAAATCTAAGTGGGAAAAAAGGAATAAAATTTCCAAGTTCATTTAGCCTAATCAAATTTGGTCATTATGCGACAGCCATTAATCAAAATCAACATGCTAAACATGCAATTGAAAAAAATTCCATTAACTTTTTCCCCTTTTTGAGTCTCTAAAGCCTAAAGCTTTGATATTTCTGTCAATGAGATTTTTCTTTGATACAGACTTACGGTAATGCCATTGGCCTAGTGATGTGCCAACTCAACAATCAACATTACTAACACCCATCTTCTCAGAAAAAACAAAAAAAAACTAACACCCTTTTTTTGTTTTTTTACTGAATACTAACACAAAATTATTACCTAGCGATTGTACCAACTCAAATTAAATTCTTAACTTATGTATATATATATATATATATATATATATATTGACCTCCAAAAAAAGAAAAGAAAAATTTTTTGGGTAAATTTGTCTTTTTTAGAAAGTTATGTACACTTTGAATTCCAGCCACATTCCCAACTCCAAAAGCCCATACCCCCATTGGGCAACTTGCTATATAAAGGTTCAACCAACCATGATCCTTTCCCACTTATAAGCCAACCCCGCATCTTTATTACCACCAAAACAAACTGTTACTCTCATCTCAAGCAATGGATCTCTCACCTCTCCACCCTTCTTGGCAATACCTCTACCCCTCTCATCTCCTTTTCCCCTACCAGTTCACCCCTGAAAACTATGTTCATTGGACACAAACCCCAGAGTCTCACGTTTTCTCAGCTGATCTCCCTGGTAAGCCTTCTTACAATATTACCATACCTTCCTTTCCTATCTTCTTATCCTTTATGTTTTATTTCATTTTCTTGTTATATGCTATCATGGGAATTGAATATAGTATTATACTTGTTCTCTTTTGGTTGTTATGGCAGGTATTAGAAAAGAAGAAATAAAGGTTGAAGTTGAGGACTCAAGGTACCTCATAATTAGAACTGAGGCAATAGATGAATCCTCAGTGCCTGCTAAGAGCTTCATGAAGAAGTTTAGGCTTCCAGGCAGGGTTGATATTGATGGAATCTCTGCTGGGTATGAACATGGGGTTCTAACAATTACAGTGCCAAGGTCTTTCAGGAGGAGGGGCTTGTATATTGATTTGGCAAACCAGCCAGAACAGCCAGAAGTTGTTGCACGTGCTGCTTGAATTGAAACATGGTGTTGGCTTTAGGACTTGGATGCTAAGATTAAGCTCTTTAGAAAGTTATTATAATCATTTCTGGCATGTGCTAGATTTGAAGTCCCTATGAACAAAAAGATTTTAAATTTATTGGTGTCTCTATTGTTTCCAAAAAGATAGGAGTATTCAAGATTTATGGCAATGGTGTATGTGTATGGATGTGGGGTAAAAATGAATTTGCATCCTGAGTTCCTATGTTGATGTCACTTTGGTTTTAACTTTTAAGACCATATTCCAACTTTAATCAATTAATATTGGGTCTGTTTGATCAATAAATCCCACATTCTTACCAAACTGAACTCTAAATCGAAAGAAGAAAATACTATTGTATTAGAGTGTTTTTTATTTTTTATTTTATTTAAGTTCATCATTTTAAATTTTGCATTTAAGGCAAACGGCCTAAAATTGTAAAATGGTAATCCTCACTTCATATGTTGGATTGGCATTTCATTGACTGGTGCAAAAAGTCTCATCCGACTTCAGTTAACTTTTTCCCTTCTGCCAAACAGATCCTCTAGGCTCTATTGCAAAGCTTGCACTATTGTCCATTGCACTCTTTTGAAGAGAGGTGAGAGAAAAGAGACGTCCTTCCACAACTTATTTAAACAATTGATGAAGTTTTTTGTTGTCAATTAAGAGATTTATAATTTGATTTTCACTTACGCTTAAAAATTAATTGGTATTTTGATCTAATATTAAAAAATAATTATTAGAAATGGTCATCATAAATTAAAACTACCTCTAAAAAAAATTTAAAAAATAAAATCTCTTCTCATCAATATTTAGTGGTAGATATTTTTGAGGGCGGAGATGTTATCTTTTCTCATAAATATTTGGTGGTAGATATCTTTTCTCAGCAATAATGGTGTATTGGTAGATGTTATCCAAACAGCCCCGACAAATAGGTGATAGATATTTTTGAGGGCTGAATCTGAATCTCTTGATTGTCTAAAAAAAAAAAGTCATACTAACGAGTGTTCTTAGAACACTCATTAATAATTCATTTTAAAAAAATTTTGATATCACTTTATGGGAAATGAAAAAAACTGTCAAAATATTAATTACTTTTTTTCATTTTCTATAAAACTTTTCTTTAAATGAATTATTAACCAGTATCTTAATATCTTAAGGGTTGTTAGTATTTTCCAAAAAATAATATTGGAGATGGGCAACCATAAGGGCCACAAGATTCAAAGTCCCAAAGAATTGCGTCTAACCATTAAATTATTTGCAACTTGGCTTGTGTCCAGAGTCATCACGTGAATCTCTCCAATTGGCACACAACTATCACCCAATAAAGAAGAAAGAGCATTCAATTTGAGGTACTCATTTGGAGGCCCCATGCAGTGGGCACAAAATCCTGTGCATTTTATAAGGACATCTTGCTTAAAAGTATAAACAGTGATTACGATATGTAACATGGAGAATAAGACTGGCCTATTGATGTCTATTGCATGTGAAAAAAGTGGTAAACAAGCATGATTTCAGCTAAATAGGACCAACTAGGCTAATAAAGCTGACTGCCGAAATATTTAAGGCGGCTCTGAAAATTGAGATGAAACAACTCAACAAGTATCACAGTAAGTCTGACTGACATGATTAGCAAGTTCCCAAAAAATCAGCTATCTCAGAAATGCAAATACCAGTTGAAATAAAAAGAAACAAGAATTCTAGGAAATTTTCCAACCTCAATATATTGATGGCTAGGTAAAGACAACAATTTCTGCATTGATTATATGCACACACTAAACACAGCTTACAAAGATTCTCGCAACCACAAAACAATAATTATCACCAAGAATATTCTCCTTCCCATTGAACGTGTAACTTCAATGGCAAATCTACACAATTAATTCTAACTAAGCAATCAAATTTACACTGCATGCATCAATGGCTAAACTTGACCATTTGCTATGACTTTTAGGACTTCAACAGCCTCTCTTAGCCTTCTCTCAATATTATTTCTAGCAGCCGGACCTCGTGCATTCCTGTATTCATGTACCGTTGATTATTATATCATAGTTATCATATTCAAACAATAGGTCAAACTTAGTGGACCATAAAATGAATCAAGTTCCAATACGCGTCAACAGAAATAAAATTAACAAAAAGAGATTCCTTCTGCCAGAAAATAACCTCTTCTCATTGTTTGCTTTCCTTGTAAGTTCCTCAACTAGACTTTGAAGCCTTTTTAAATGGGTTGGTAACTTGTGTATAGCTTCTACACCTTTGTGAGTTGAACATATCTTTTTCAAAAGCTCAGAAGCAATGAAATATCCATCCTCCTTGCTCCTGTAAAGAATTGTTAAGAAAAATATAGGACTTTTAACATTCCTTCAAATATCAATGTAGAAGACCAAATAAAACTGTTATTCTTGATTTTAAAGATAGATACTAAACCTTAGGAACTCCCATAAAATAACTTCTACAGATCCATGACTATCAATTAGCACTTCAATCAAATGTGGATAGCGGGCAAGGTTTCTGAGAGTTGAGAGTGCATGCTTTAAAACTTCCTGATCCGGTATGCTTCTGCTGACTGAACGGATGAGCTTCAGCAAAGTGTTGATTGCTCCCGCAGCCACAAGTTCTTCACAACATCTCTGAGAATGTTCGGTAGCCATATCTGTAAATAAGAGTTGGACATAAGTATATGAAATCCATAATTACTTTCAAGGCCACAATACATTTTAACTCATTAATGAAGCAACACAAAAACAGAATAAATTCTTTCAAAATCTCTGATCTAAAATTTTATCAATTGAATTTAGATTCAAAAGCACTGCGCTTGGCACTAGCCATTCTATTGTGTCGTTTATAGAGTTATTGTCATTTTGTATACTATAATTTTTTCTTCTTGTAATTATTTAGGCTACCTTCTAACACTAATACACGAGTAGTCGCTCTTTTTAGTAATTCTTATCAACAACAAAAAAATTTTGATTCAAAAACAAACCAAGGACCAGATACATCCATGGACAGAAGCACAGAAAATCACAAATATACTACTACATTTTGTGTTCTTTGCTGCCTGTATATACCAAGCAAGCATGTTTTGAGAATTGGCATTACAATTTAGATTGAGAAATCCAAGAATAATCTGTTAGACCAAAGAATTAAAACCAAAATAAAGTAAAACTTCTGTATCACATTCAAACGTCACATAAATAGCACGGTAAATGATCATCTAACCATCACTCTTAACTCACCCAGAGTTGCACAAGTATGAAGAATGCCGCTGACACTTTTCATGCTCAGTAGTTCTGCAACTGCTGAAAGAAGTCTATTTATGAGACGCCTACTGTCATCCACATTTGTAGACGACTTTCGCACTCTCAAGCGCAAATCCAGTAACTGCCCTTTTAACTCCTTCCGTCTCAGGTAACCTTTCCAGTGTGACTATCAAACAAATCAAATTAACAAGCTAAGTTGAGCCAACCCAATCGTATAAATAAAAGGCAGTGAATAATGACAAAGATAACCTAAAAAATCAAATCCAAAAATCTACTTGACTTCCCCAAATTCACTGGACCTCCCATCAAGATTAGAACTTTCACATATGAAATTATG
Organism: Quercus lobata; assembly: GCF_001633185.2. Lineage (NCBI taxonomy): Eukaryota > Viridiplantae > Streptophyta > Magnoliopsida > Fagales > Fagaceae > Quercus > Quercus lobata. Next base: position 73,795,717 of record NC_044908.1, read on the forward strand.
TGATTAATACCATTATTCCATAATATATATGGAAAAATATTTTTTTATTCTGTTCTCCACATATATTACTTTTCTCACTTGCAAAAAAGAATCTTGAAATTTCTCAAATTCCCCAATGTACTAGAATTCAGATATTTTCACAATGCCATTGTTTTTCAGATCCTAAGTTTGACACTGTGTAAAAGCAGCTATAGCATGCTTGGTTCATCAATGCAGCTCATTCCTTGTATGATAGTAGCCTAAAAGCTAAAAGCTTTGACTTAAAAGTTCTGTGCTTACACATTACAATGTTCCCCTAGAGAATCCAGATAAGGAACTAGAAGGTAAGAACGGTTTTCAGTCTGCTCGGAAAACTTAAACCCAGGCCAGTGGAGCAGTCACCACTAGCCTTTAATCGACTTCCCCCACAATATTCCATGTCATAAGCTGAAATTCCCCCGTTCTTACCACTTTATTGAAACAGAACTAGCCAAAAGATAATTCCAGGCCACTGTAGCACTATAGAGTATAGATGTATTATCCAATATTACCATAGAGGTAAGATATATAGTGATGCATAGAAGAAACTAAAATATCTTACTTGGATAAAAACTATATGATGCTTCTCTCTTGCAGCATATCTTCTAGCAAGCCATGCACGAATATGAGACTGTATAATGACTGCAGATTTTGCCCTTAATTTAAGCAACAAAACACCCTTCCACCACCTCTGCACTTTCAGAACTGAACATAGTAATATTTCCAGTTCAATACTCCCAAAACACGCTCTTGAACTCTTCAACAAGCAACCACTAGGAATGACTGTGCGTAAGCTAGAAGCTCCTGCAACGACCCGACACCAGAAACAATTATAATCTGAAGAACACCACCACTTGAAACTAAAACAAGCAGATAAAAACATATTGATAAGAAATGAGAACAACCTAAGAGCCTATTTCGAGAAATGTGCCCCCTGACAAATCGTTGAATTTCAATTGCAGCATGTCTTTGACACTGAAATGTCTTCCAGCATATCATGCAACGAAAAGCACTTTGTATCTTTATTACAGCCTCTCTTTGGAACAAGAATTCCCTTTTTTGGAGCCTATTTCGAGAAATGTGCCCCCTAACAAACCGTTGAATTTCAATTGCAGCATGTCTCTGATGCTGAAATGTCTTCCAGCATATCATGCCACGAATAGCACTTTGAATCTTTGTTACAGCCTCTATTTGGAACAAGAATTCCATTCTTTGGAGCCTATTTCGAGAAATATGCTCCCTGGCAAACCGTTGAATCTCAATTGCAGCATGTCTCTGACACTGAAATGTCTTCCAACATATCATGCAACGAATAGCTTTTTGTATCTTTGTTGCAGCCTCTCTTTGGAACAAGAAGTCCCTTCTTATTAACCAACAACGGCAGTGTCTCTGGAATAATATAAATGAAGTGCTGAATTTACATAATGTTACAACTAAAAACAGAATTATAATAACAAAGCATTGATCCAGATGATAGAAGTGCTGTGGCAAAAGAATCTAGTTCCATAGTTCCCCAAAAGTACAATAAAAACAAAGTATTACAAAACATACATCACAAATCCCAGAGATCTTACTTGGATTGCAACAATGAGATGCCTGCATCTACAAGCTTCTTTCCGGGCAATCCATCCACGTACATAAGATTGAATGAGGGTGGCTGAGAATGTCGCAATTTTGTATTGTTGGTGAGCCCTCCAACATCTTTTCATTCGAAAATTACTTTGTATTTTTATTGTTGCTTGCCTTTCATTTAGAAACCTTCTTCTCGATAGCCAACCAAGGAAATGACTCTGAATTTTAGTTGCAGCAAAGTGCTGATTGTGGAGAGATCTGCACACGATAAAATTCTTCCAAGCAAGCTGAATTTTAACAGCTGCTTTTGTTTGAAGAACACTTGCACCCTTTTCATTGCACAAGTTTGAAGCTTTCTCTAACTGAGCAAGCTCATGAATGTATCTAGATCTTGCTAACCACCTGCGACTATATTTCTGAACAACAATGGCAGCATTAACATGGACAAGAGTGGTCACATCACAAGTTACAATATTTCCACCATGATGTCTATGGTTGATCCAATTCCTTGCTGCTTTCTGGATAAGCAACACCGATCTCTTTAACTTGACAAAATTCTGTCTCTCAACAATGAACATAAAATATCTCCTACATCTTTCTGACTGTTTCAAACTTCCTGTATTATCCAAATAGGCCATGTTACTGGGAATTTCAATTACTCTGCATGAATGCATATAAAAGAATTACTAACACAGCACATACCGCTTGAAAGCCCTTTAACTTGAATGGTATCAAATTTAACAAAAGCTGATTTCTTTCTCACAGTTAACCAAGCACGGATAAAAATTTGCAAAAAAGAAACAGCATTCACCATCTTCAAGAAACTGCGACGTTCAATCAATCTTCTGAAATGAGACTGTATAATTTTTGCTGCATTTTCTGGAAGCATGACAGAGAGATTGCTTAATCAGAAAAAGAACATGACTGACCACAACTTTAGGTATAAGAGTAAGAAGGAAATCAATTATGCAAGCTTTATAAATTCCCACAGAGATCAGCAACCAAAGGTCATATTAATCACCTCTGTGAATGCTAATAATGTCTTTGACTGGCGATAAGCATGGCAAAGGAGGGGCTACTTTTGTAACAGGTTTGTAGGTCTGTTCAGCCATATTTTGCCACCAAGCCTGGATTGCCTTAAACTTTCTGACTGCATCTGTTTGAATAGAAACAAGCTAGATCAAAAAATAAAAAGTGAAAAGTAAAGTTAATGGAAGAACAAGTTTCAAACCAGCCAGGTAGCCCTTTCTAACTTGCTGATTTACAGATTCACATATAACAATTTGTTTCTTTTTCCCCTGATGGTAAAATTTTGCATGTAACTCTTCTCCTTAAACATTTTTTAAAGAAGTTTCAAATATAGAGCACGTCACATGATGCTTCCAAAATAACCAAAAAACTAAAACTGATGGGACTCGAGGCTTAAAAAAGTGCATGAGAAAGGTGGAGGTTCTTTTTCTCAGCAAGAAAGTGATCCCAGCCATCATTCAAGAACTTTGTAACATATTCTTTTATTGATACCAAAGAGGAAAATTTTCCAAGTTTATAACCCATAGTCTACAATAAAATTTTTCATCATTTTATTTGACTAGTTACTTTAATTGTCTAAATTTACACTTTGTCAAAACAGAGAATCTCTACAGAAATGAAGCTGTAGCCAGTAGTGTGGTGACCAAGAACATATTATCCAATCAATAAATTGAGCCATACATTTGTAAGGCTATTGCATGCATCAAACCCCAGTTTAGTAATTATTGAAAAGAAGAACAAGATATCTAACTAATTGATATACATTACTCACTAAAAAGTTCAAGTAAAATAAATGAAACCTTCAGTACTGTGCCAATCAGTCTCTTCTTGGTTTTGTACTGCTTCAGAACTGACAGAGCACCGTTCTAAGCATGAATGTTTTCTCTCTGGGCTTATACAATCACAACCTAAGAATTTGTGGAAATTCAACTGATCCTATCAAGGAGAGAGAAAAACATAAGAAGCATGAAACTGGCAGAAATCAATTATCAATCCACAATACTTCAAGCACTACCATATTTTTCTTGATAACCAGTTGCGATGCAAGGAACACCAGCAGAATGGCCACACTCTGATCATTACATGCACCATTATATTCAAGTATGTCACTGATTTGCAGAACCTGTAAAAGCAATAACCAGTTAAAAACCGATACAATTCACCAAAAACAGTTAAAAACCGATATATTTCTCAGCTTAACAACATGTCCAGCCAATACTAAACTAACAATATCATTTCATATCATGGAAAATTATTCTCATAATCTTTTTGTCTGTGAGTTCAAATCACATATTCACATATGGTTGTTCCCAGGCGCTTCTTGGTCTGATACTAATTTGCAACCATCATAGGGAAGCTATGAGTTCAAATCATATCCTTTAATGGAATTTTTAAGTCCGATTAATAAGTAATAAAAATGTATGAAGAAATGAATATTATAAAAATACTTTCAGAAGGCTTCCTCCTACACTTTCATGCAGTTTGAATAGGAAAAAAAATTCCTGCAGATCAATAACAATGACACTCGAAATTGTATTGTAACTAAAGCTATATCATTTGCAATTTAAGTCTTTTTTGCCATTTACATTGAAGTGTTTATACATCAATGCAACTTGGTAAGGATTTATGTGGCTTGAATTACTGCCACAACACAACGTTGGTTAAGTTGACCAAATCCAACTGACTTTGCCTAACTTCAAACAGAAGCTCTCTATTTCTTCTTGGTCTCCACAGCTGGGACTCCTAGTAAATTAAGTATTTCTTCTCCTTGCTGTGTACAATAAGCTCTCCAAACTGGCTTTGTCTAATTCATTTATTGAGTATAATTCTCTCTTGTGTCATAGCTAGAGAATTAGGTTTAACAGAAATGCTCTTCTTGTTGTGGGCTAATACTCTTTGTGAGAGAGAGCCTAGGATGTATTTTGGATTTGGGTTTCTTGAAAGAGCCTTTATGCCCCATTGTGAGTAATCTCTCTATTTTTAGTAAAAATTTCTCCTTGTCTCCATTCGTAGACATGAGCATCTTGCCAAAACACATAAATTCATGTGTTATCTGTGTATGTACTTGTTGAGTTATTTCCATTTTTACTTTTATCGGGGGTGCCATTGCACAACACTTGGGGTAAAATACCACATACTTCATACTGTCTTGGAAACATGTAGAAATTGATAGGATGTTTATATTGAAAAAGCTGTGAAAAACTTACCTCTGGAAAATTTCCCAATAATGTAGTCAGTTTCTGTGAAAATATAAAATTGTGCACCGCATCTGGATAATCAATAGCTGACATAATTGATTCTCTACCACCTGCCTTTTGAGAATCCTGAGACCAAATAATTAAAATAAAGCAAATGGAAACAGATCTGTAGTTGTATATGATCTGAAACAATGGAAAAGAATATATATAGCACCTCCAAAGAACAAGAACAATGAAGATCCTTGCGAAAATAATAATCAAGTAAGCACCATATGGCTTTTCCATCAACCAATGAAGAAAACTTCTCGATCTTGAAACCATAATTTTCACAAATTGCCTGTAAACACAATCAGAATAATAAAGTAAAATGAATAATAAATTATCACAAAACCTGCGAAAACCAGTGTCATACAAATTTCAGTGGCTCTTTGGCATTCAAAATTTAGATTAAAAGGCATTAAAATATTGGACAAAGGCTGAAAAGGGCATTAATATATAAATTTCTACCGGCCAAGAGAGAGAATTTGGTAACTTTGATCCAGTAGATAATACCTCCACAAAGAATATGTGAAACTAGCAGAATCACCGGTCATACTCGCATTGAAACAGGAAAGTTTCCTCCACAGGAGGCTGAAAGAAGCCCAAGTTCTCTACAGGTTATTCTTTTTTAATTAATAAGTTACACATGCATCCTATGAGTTTGAACCCAAGACCTCACCCTCCACCTCTTACAAAGGGATGAGATGCCATTTAAGTTAAAACTCGTGTCTGAAGCTAAAATATAGTGCAAGAAAAGTATTATTCAAACTTTTTACTCACAACTAAAAAAAAAAACAATAACTGATCACTTTTAATGCAATATGGAAACAAATAAGAGCTGGCATATCAATTAATCATGATATGAAGTGCTAGTGATGGTTGTGTGCACAATGCTTGTACGGTGGTATCTAGGGAAGAGATGAAGACAGATGCACATGCTTTGTTAGATGGAAAATAAGCAGTCTCTAAGGCATAATTGAAGAATAACCAAATACAATTCCCATACTGCAGCAATACCTGGATCCAATTCAAAAGCAAATCCAAATGAGTGGAGTTGACACAGTTTGAGTTATCCTGTATAATGAAAGATAATAACTCAAAGGCTCAAATATAATTTCTAGGGAACCAAAAGAAAATAACATAAGAACTTCAATACAGAAAATGAAAGATAAGAATATAACCAAACCAATTTCTTTAGTTTAAACTGATCTCAAAGTCAGAAAAACAAAGAAATTCTATTTTCACATCATTGCATAAATTCCATAGAAAATAAGCTATATAAAAGGAAGCTCTAACACATTGAGCATACCATGTTAATTCCACGAACTTTACAAATTTCCTCAAGTAAAATTGTTTTGTTGACCAGAAGAGGTAGCTGCAGGTTTCATGACAAAATAAGAATTACAATTGAGTAACTGAAGAATATCAAATGCCAAAGGGACCTGCAATATAGCTTTTGTGAAAATTTGGGACAGAGGAAAGTGAACGGCAAACCTGCAAGTGAACAAAAATGTTCCACAGCAAAGAGAGAGTAAGTTCCCTATCACCATTAGCCACATCATCACCCGCAATAATCATTCCATCTTCATCACATAATGATACACCAGCCTGCCTAAGATACTGCAGGGCAATGCCACAATTTGCCAAGTTCTTTTTACGAGTATCTGATGGAACAACAATTTTCTGCCAACACAATAAAGCATTATAATTACATAAAAAATATTTCACTCCCAGATAAATGAAAATTAAACCTGCAAACTCATCAGAAAACATATTGACAAAAAAAAGGATAAAGATAAAGACAAGAAGAGAATATAACAACCGTCAGGATAGAAGAGTCATGTTGCAAGAGCTGAATGGCTCTACAGAGTCGCACACCATCTTGGAGATCTACAAATAAATCTGTAACTCTGAAGTCATATTCAATGAGTGGACACTGCACAATTACACACATTAGTACATTAAAATAGCCAACTTATAAAATCATTTCATTAATGCCTGATCATTAAAGATTAATGGCATAAACATAGGTGCAAGGTCAAACCCAATCATAGGACACAACACTATGCACCAACCCTCAAAGACATGCATACACACACATGCACACAGATAGACAATAAACATCAGTACCAATGTATATGCATATGAAAATCACCATAATGCATAGAATGAGCCTCAGAAGCAATACCTGTTGATAAGATACCTTGTGCCCTACTATCACCAGGTGTGCTAGAATATTGCCTTCCCCATGCATTATATCCGACGAAAGGAAATCTAATTTTGAACCAAACAGACCGAAAGAGTCAACCTACAAAGGACAGATTACGATTACCACACAAAACTGAAACAAGGAACAGAGACATAATTACCTTGGATCACTTGACAACTTGATTTAATACCAGATTGGGTTGTAAACAATAAAGGAGAACCCCCATCCACTCCATCAATACCATACTTAAGGGGAATACTGCTCTGACATTTAGCTCTATCAAGGATAAGAACAAGCAGCAAAAATCTCTTCAAAATTACATTCCCCAAATTTTCATAGTAACCAGGTCTGTATAGACCTTCAACCATCTTGTTATATGCATAAGCTTTTGCTAGACCCGCATGCGAGAAGAACTGCTTCTCAATAACCATTTTCAAGAACGTGATTTCTTGGTCAGAGTTAACATTTACATTGGACAACAAAGAATCACCACCAAATATAATATATAATCCGATCCGAAGCCAAATTGGGTTATAACTCATTAGTGTTCTAGTTGCCTTCTCCTTCAATCCAAAATCTGTTACTAAAGGGCAATGTGCCTTCATTTTTAACCTCCCTTCATCAATAGTCTGCGAAATAAAACATGCCAAAATTATTCAAACACCCCAACAGAAATTTTTACATTTGGAGCACCAAAATTCTTACAATCACAATATGTAACAATCAATATTAAAAATTTCAAAGTCAAGGATTAATGGATTATATAAAGCAATCAAAGCCTATATATCTCACCACGAATTCAAATTCTCTAAATATGCTAGAAAATCTGTAATTTAGGGCAATAATAGCGTAACTATCATGAATGGCTAGCAGCATACAGAAAATACAAATTTCTACAATACAAAAACCTTCACTCACATAACTATGCTTAAATAAAAATATAATTTCCAAAATTGATAAAACTAAACCAGTGAGTCAATGTCTAATTCTCTTTTCTTCTCTAAAGTTTCTCAAAAACCAAATAGAGTAATAAAAAAACCACAAGTATGATAAATTACCAATTGTCTCAAAAGTATAAGACTATAAACTAGTATGAAATGGTGAATTTAATCATTTAACCAACGTGTGACCCATACTCCCTCTTAGTAAGTGGGACCCAACAAATGAAATTTTTATTTTTTCAATGAGAGCTAGAGTAGAGATAAGATTCCAATTTAGGACCAACTTCTCTAATACCATAATAAATTATTGATTGTTCCAAAAACTTAAGCTTATTAAAAAAATGATGAATTCAATCATTTAACCAATATACTAACAAAATAAAAATTCATTTCACTCTGCCACACAAATTTTACAAGAACCTTCTATGTTTTATCAACAACCAAACAGAGTAATAACAAAAACAATAATAGAAATTCCATTTCACACACACATTACAAAAACTTCAGTCACATAACTACGCTTAAATGTTAAATTACCAATTGTCCCAAAATCTTAAACTATTGGGATATAGAGAATTTAATCATTTAACCACATACTTCTAACACTCCCCCTCATAAGTAGGCCGAAACTACATTTTAATAGGTGAGACCCAAACACGTGGGAATTTAAATAGGAGTAGAGTGGAGAAGACAGGGATCGAACTCAGAACCTACCGCTCTAATACCATGTTAAATTACCAATTGTCTCAAAAGCTTAAATTATTGGAATATGGTAAATTTAACCATTTAACCACATATTTCTAACACTTAACAAAACTATTTTTTTCCAAAATTGATGAAACCTTAACCACACGTGAATCAAAGTCTTATTCTATTTCTTCCCTAAATTTTCTCAGTAACCAAATACAGCAATAACAAAGCGACATAGAAATTCATCTGTGCTTAAAAAAACTAATTTTTCAAAAGTTACAAAACTAAACCACGCACGTCAATGTCTAATTCTCCTTTCTTCTCTAAAATTTCCTCAGCAACCAAACACAGTAATTACAAAACCACAAATAGAAATTCAGTTCACACACACATTACTGACACACTAATTTTGCAAAATACGAAACTAAACCGCGCACGTCAAAGTCTAATTCCGAATTTTCTCAGCAACCAAACAGACTAACAAGAAAAAAAAAAAAGAGAGAGCAAACCTTAGTAACATGAGTCATGGCTTTGAAAATGTCCTTGCAACTTCCCAAGCTCAAATAAGACCTCATCCGCTCCTTCAAATCGTCAAAACTGCACACATCTTTCAGAGACGACCGAAGACTCGCGAACATCGAGCTCGGAAACTCCACCGCATCATCCACCTCCTTCCGCCACAGCAAGTCCCTCCGCCTCTTCGGCCTCTGCCACGTGGCAGCCGCGTCAACGCCAATCCCAACTCCACTACCACTGTCCCTCTTCCCCTTCCCCGAAACCACTTCTTCCGCATCGCCGTTGCCACAGCCGCACGACCGAGGGTTCTCGAAGAGAAAGTTGAGCCAAACGGAGAGGGACTTGGCTAGGGATTTGAGCGAGTTTTGCTTCTGGATTTGCGCTTTTCGAGACGACTTGGACTGCTCGAGCTCGAAGGCTTTGAGCCTCCGGGCGGTGGACTTGAGGCGGCGGGTTGAAGGCGGAGCGAGAGAAGGGCGGGGGCGGCGGAACGACGAAGGAGGACACGGAGTTTGTTTGGAGGCCGTGAAGAATTGATGATGGCATGATGGGGAGTGAAAATTGGGGACTTGGGAGGGGCGTTTTGGGGTTTTGTAATTTGAGATATCTTTGAGAAGTGAAGAAGATGAAGATGATGAGAGATGCGGTGACGGAGATAGTAACGGTGGTTCTTCATCTCCGTCCATTTTCTTGGCAAAAGAGTTTTGGGAATGGTTTTTCTTTGTCTGTGTCTGTGTGTGTGTCTGAATATTTTGTGAAGTTTTTTTAACTCGTAACGGTAGAGAAGGAGAGATTATATTATTATGAAGTTTTTTGAGTTTTGAATTTGAAATGTGGGTCACGTGCGCGGGGGTTGTGAAATTACGGAAACAGCCTTTTGTTATTATGAGGCTTTCTTTCTTTTTTCTTTTTTTATCTTTATGGGCTTTTTGGTTTGAATTGACTGAGAGCGCGCGGTGTGGGACAATTTTAAAAAGTTACTATATGATACGATGCCGTTTGCACCACTAAAAATCACATATCTCATAAATTCATAATCTAACCTTCTTCTTTTCTTTTCTTTTTTTTTTGTTGTTGTTGTTGTTGTTGTTGTTGTTGTTGTTGTTGTTGTTTAGAGAGAATTTCAACATAACGTTTTAAAAAAAAGAAAAGTGAAGGATTATATATGGGAAAATAGGTATTTGCCCTTAATTTACTAACTATGAAAAATGTTCTTGTTTTGAAATTATTTAATAAAATGCTTATATTTTTTAAACTTGATTTTAACAAAATCGAGTTACAGGTAGAACTTAACATTGCTAATGTAGAGTTACACTTGTAACTTGAGTTCTATGCATATTTTTCCATTTAAATTTTTTTGAATTTCTAAGTGTAATGTTGTGTTCCACTTAAAAAAATACATAGAACTCAATTTTGAAGATATCGAATTTAAAAAACAGGAGCATTTTGCTAAATAGTTTAAAACCAATGGCATTTTGTTGCATAGTTTATAAATTAGGGGCAAATGCCCATTTTCCCTCCATTATAGATAGATTTGGAGTAAGAAGGTATAATTGTAAACAAGTACACTGCCAGACTTCAAAAACACCTAGAATGGTTAGAATTGCAAAGTGCCACACATGAGGTTATTGCTTTGATGAGGGAAACTAGGGTGGAACTAAATTGTTGGAGAGATAAGGCAGAAGCTATGTGGCATTAGAGGTCTAGAATAAATTGGATTCTAGAGAGAGGTGGAGAATGTAGTGCTAAGTTATTACTCTGATTTATTCAAGTCAGTTAACCCCACATTTTTTATTGAGTTGTTGTCTACTGTTCAGCTGAAAGTGACCACAACAATGAATCAAATGCTTACAAGAGATTTTTAGGAGATTGAGGTATGTAAAGCACTTAAACAGATGTATCATCTGAAAGCTCCAGGTCTAGATGGCATGCCACCATTATTTTTCCAGCATTTTTGGCCTACTGTTGAGTGGTTGTCACTAAAACAACTTTGGATTTCCTAAATTTTGGTATTTGTCCACCAAAGTTTAATGACACCAAAATTGTTTTGGTTCCTAAAATTAAAGACACTATGCATGTAACTGATTATCATCCTATAAGCCTTTGTAATGTTGTTTATAAGCTAGCATCCAAAACTCTTACAAATAGATTTAAAAAGATTTTGCCATCAATTATTGGGGAATCTCATAGTGCTTTTGTGCATGGTAGGTTAATCACTGATAATGTGTTGGTAGTTTTTGAGACTATGCATCACTTTAGTAAAAAAAGGGTGGTAAGGTTGGAGAGGCGGCTTTGAAGTTAGACATGAGTAAGACTTATGATAGGGTGGAATGAGTTTGTCTAGATAAAATTACGGAGAAGTTGAGTTTTAATTCTAGACTAGATGGCAAAGTCTTATGATGTAGTGTATTTCCTCTATTACATATTATGTTCGTATTAATGAGATACCTCATGGTTGTATTACCCTATCTAGGAGTTTACGCCAAGGGGACCCTTTATCCCCTTACTTAGTTCTAATATTAGCAAAGGGTCTATCTACTTTAATTTAAACAGTCTGTGCAGTGTGGAGTCATAGATTGTGTTGTTGTTTGTCGTGGAGGTCCTAGTATTTCTCACTTATTTTTTGTAGATGATAGCCTTATCTTTTGCAAGGTTATTTGAAAGAATGTAACTCATTGTAACGTGTTTTTAGAGTGTATGGAGAGACTTTGGGTCAACAGCTAAATCAGGCTAAAACTTCGCTCTTTTTAAGTTAAACTACAAAGGGTGACATCAAAAAGGAGATTAAGAGGAGGTTTGGTGCTTAGATTATTTGTCAACATGAAAAATATCTTGGTCTTCCTTCTTTGGTTGGTAGAAATAAAAGAAATACTTTCAATGATATTAAAGAAAAATTGGCAAAGAAATTGGCAGGTTAGAAAGAGAAATTACTTTCAAAGGCTAGTAAGGAGATTTTGATTAAGGCAGTTATTTAGGCTATTCCAATGTATTCTATGAGCTGTTTTAAAATTCTTGATTCCCTTTATGATGAATTGTCCAGTATGATAAGAAATTTTTGATGGGGACAAAAACAAGATGAAAAAAAAAATGGCTTGGTTGAGTTGGGATAAAATACACATACCAAAAACATGTGGGGGAATGGGTTTTAAACAATTGAAACCATTTAACTTAGCCATTTTAGCTGAGCAGGGTTGGTGGCTTCAAGTAGGATAGAACTCCCTCGTTTATCAGGTCTTCAAGGCTAAGTACTTTCCTGATTGTGATTTTATGCATGTCTCTTTTGGGGAAGAAACCATCATATGTTTGGAGAAGTATTATGGCCACTCAGGAAATTGTTAAGAAAGGACTTTGTTGGCATGTGGGGAATGGTAGGAATATCCGGGTTTGGGAGGATAATTGGGTTCCTAATTCTTCTACACACAAAGTTCTCTCTCCCAAAGGTATGTTTTTGTTGGACTTTAAGGTTTGTGATTTTATTGATGTGGAGAAGAGGTGTTGGGATTCAGATTTTTTGAATCACGCTTTTCTTCCCTTTGAGGCTGAGGAAATTGCTGGGATTCCTTTGAGTGTTAGATTAAAGATAAGTACGTTTGGGTGGAAACTTCAAATGATTTTTTCACTGTCAAAAGTGCTTATAGGGCGGCTTTGGAGTTAGAAGCTAACAGGGAGATGGGCTCTTGTTCTGATGGGAGTAACTTGCATCAGTTTTGGAAGAGATTGTGGTCAATCCAAATTGCTCATAAGATTAGGCATTTTGCATGGTGAGCAACTGTGACATTTTGCCAACAAAAGAAAACCTGATATGAAGGAAGGTATTGGTTGGCAGTAATGTGAGGAATGTGGTGGATCTTCTGAATTTTTATTCCATCTTTTCTGGGAGTGTTCTAAGGCTCGAGAAACCTAGGGTTCTTCAAGTCTCTTCCCTTTATTGTCATTAGTCCCCTTTAGGAGCTTCTTTGATTTTTTTATGGTATATTCTAATCGATGCTTAGTAGGGGATGGAGGATTCGGGCCTAGTAGTTACCATTGTTTGGGCATTATGGACAAATAGGAATGAAGTGCATCATGGGAAATTAAGGAAGGCAGGTCCAATGTTGTTTAGTTAGTGTAAGCATTATTTGGATGAGTATTGGGATGTGTCTTGTTCTCCTCTAAAAGCATCTCCCCATATGGAAATGAATTGGTCTCCTCGAAGGTATCCTCTATACAAGACTAATGTGGATGGTGTTGTTTTCTCAACTTAAAAAGCTGCCAGTGTAGGTGTAATAGTTCGTGACCATGAGGGGAGGTTCATTGCTGGTTTAATTAAGAAGATCCATGATCCTTTGGGAGCTATTGTAGTTGAAGCTAAGGCATTTGAAGTTGGCATTATTTTTGCAAAGGAAGTGGGTATTAGAGAATTTGTGTTGGAAGGTGATTCCATCATCATTGTACAAGCTCTAAAGGAATGTTCATATGCTCCATCTTCTGTAGTACCTTTGATTTATGGGATGTTAGCTAAATGTCATGAGTTTTGGAATGTTGCTTTCTCTCATGTTCGACGACAAGGCAATAGGCCTGCTCATTTGTTAGCAAAACAAGCTTTAGGCATGGTTGATTTTTCTGCTTGGATTGAAGAGTGTCCTTGTTTCTTAGAACAAGCTATTATCCATGATGTTATTGTATCTTAATTTCATGAATAAAGTTTTAGTCTTCTCATTAAAAAAAAAAAAAAAACACTCCTGCTACCATGTTCCTTTGATTTAATAAGTTTAAATTTAACATAGCACTATATTCCTTTTCCTAATATATACATCAAGGGCTTAGGAAAAATGTTAGAGCATAGTTTCAGCATTTATATATTATTAAAAACTGAAGTGTAGCGTTTAATGTTACTATAATCACATTGAGCCACGTCAGTGTCCATGTCATTTCCATTTTTTTTATTTGTCCTACAATTTTAAAATAGTTTTTTAAATTTCAGAAGAATAAGAAATCTATAAATTTTAGAATAATAATAAATCTATATAATAAATCTTAGCCCTATCTCCATCATAAAGCCCATTTCTTATCTATTTAATTCCATCATAAAGCCCAAACCCAAAGCCTTTTCAACTTAAGGAAAAACTGCTAGACCCGAATTTCTCCCACCTCTCTGTTCTACGATTACGCATCATTTCAAGGACAAACAGACAGTTTGAAATTCTGCTCTACACTTTCACATTGTTTCAACCTAAGGAAAACCCGAATGTTTGAAACCGTGAAGGGAAGGAATTTAATACCATTTGAACTCGTGAAAATCTCCCCACCTTCCTACTCCACAGTTTCGCAATAATGGCGGCCTATCTGACTTCCTTCCTTCTTGTCTTCCTCTTCTCACAATATATAAACTGACAGAACCTGGATGATTCGGTTGAGGTATCTCTAAATCCCAACTCTTTTTGTGCTCTATTCTTTTGCTTAATGTTTTTTGTTTCCATTTTTACATTTTGTTACTACCTCTTTCGTGCTGTGGTGTAGATGATTGTTGTGCTGAAAGTTTGATTGCTAGGATTTTTAATTGGAGCTCTGTCTTTTGGTTCAATGCTGACAGAAGCTGTACATTTTGTTACTGCCTCTTTCGTGCTGTGGTGTGGATGGTTGTTTTGATTGCTGGGGTTTTTAATTGGAACTCTGTCTTTTGGTTCAATACTGATAGAAGCTGCAAAAGAACCACCAATAGATTCTCTTTCGATTTATATGAATTGGTCCAATAGATTATCTATAATGAATTGTTGTTTGGTTTTGAATTATATGAATTATGTAGGATGTTTGATTTTACTACCAAAAGATAATATAAAAGACATTGTCTTATTTCTAATAGATTTAATACTGATTGAAATTGAAGAAAATTACAATGTCATATAAATCAATAGTTTCAATATTGACAGTAGCTGAAGAAAAATTCCCAACACGATGTTTATACCTGTCAACTTTCATCCGAAACATTGTGGGTCAACTTTCATCCAAAACATTGTATCTTGCCACAAGTTGTGATGTAGGAGGCACATCATCACCTTCCACAGTATCCCACATGCTGGATTGTTTCTTCAGTTTATGTAACCAAAAGAATTAAACAAGAGAAATACGACATTGTTCAGTGAGTTGCTTTGCTGGCAAATTACATTGAAAATAAAGTTGGATTGTTTCTTCAACTAGAAATAAAACTAATTTTTTTTGCTGTGGTGTGGATGATTGTTTTGATTGCTGGGGTTTTTAATTGGAGCTCTGTCTTTTGGTTCAATACTGACAGAAGCTGAAGAAAATTACAATGTCATATAAATCAATATATTCAATACTGACAGACACTGCAGAAAAACCCCCAACAAATTTTTATTTATTTATGTGAATTGGTAGTAAGGAATGTCCTTTAGATTATCTTTTGATTTATATGAATTGGTACTAATGAGTTGCTTTGCTGGAAAATTACATTGTAAATAAAGCTGGATTGTTTCTTCAATTAGAATTAAAAATGAATTGCTTTGCTGGGAAATTCCATTGTAAATAAAGCTGGATTGTTTCTTCAATTAGAAGTAAATTTTATATCTTTTGGTATGCTAAAATAAATTATCTGTACTGAATTTTGCTAGAAAATTACATTGTAAATAAAGCTGGATTGTTTCTTCAATTAGAAGTAAAAATGCATTGCTTTGTTGGGAAGTTCCATTGTAAATAAAGCTAGATTGTTTCTTCAAGATTGCTGGCTTTTGTAAGTTGGGTCCATCAAATTAACAAGTCTGATTTTTTTTTTTTTTTTCCATTAATCCTTCTTTTGCTGCTTAATATAACATTGCAAGTTAGATTTTAGATCGTGTTTGCTCTAAAACTCATGGATGCTATCTCAATGCAAAGGATCTGTACAATTTTCTGAACACATCAACCAAGTAAATCATAAGTTAGAGTTTCTCAGTTTCAATTAACCATGTGCCTTTTTTTTTCCCCTCAATTGTCAAACATTAGGAATATTTATACAATTTGGGTTATTTATTTATTTAATTATTATTAAATATGAAAATTTTTAGGACCATTAAGTATTTAGGTTCAAAAAAGTAAGCCAACAACTACTGCTCATGTTTCTCCTCATCTCAAACTGGACATGGCACTGGCCTTTTTTTCAAAGCCACCAATTATTCATGTTTGGGCATTATTTTTAGAGATAGTCATGGTTCTCCTATTACAGTCCATACTAAATTAATTCCATGCCAAGGAAACTCATTGTGGATGACTGCCACACCCTGTCGAGAGCATTACACTCCTGTCACAAATTGTGGATTGGGGATTTGATTGCGAAGTTTGCCAACTCACAGTTGCTGGCATCAATTGGGTTGCAAGAACCATGCTTGAAGGAAATTTTTGATGTGTTAGAACATATTTATGTTGTAGTAAGCAAGACATATATCCTATAGGACAGTTTCTAGAATGTGTAATAAGTCAGCATACGTATTGGCTAATAATGTTAAGGAGTTAAGGGTACCCTCAGCTTGGTTTGAGGAAAGCCATCTTTTCTCCTCTCTATTGTACACTTGGATTATTATCAACAAAGTTCTACCGCTATTATACAATTTTAATTTAAAAAAAAAAAATTGTTTAGAATGTATCATATATATTTCATTTTTGGAACTTTCCAATGCATCGCACAGGTTAGCGACTAGTTACTATAACACTAGTTACTAACCCATGCAATGTATGAGAATAGCTACTGAATGAGTTTTTTTTTTTTTTGTAAATAAGAGAAAACTTTTATGAAGAAATTATTTCAAAGTTGTGCATAGGAAATAAATTATCAAGCTCCTTGTTGCTAGTTTCACAACAAGAAATATGTGTGCTGTCTACGAGGGAAGAGATTAACAAATGGACTTGGACATATGATAATCTATTTTCAGAGGACTTAAATTTAGAGAAACCTAGAATTGACAATTGGACTTATAGGACTACAGAGTTCAAAGTCTTTAAGGTGGATTTAGGGGGTGGCAAGTGAAAGGAGCTGAAGAGCTTGGGCAATAGAGCCCTTTTCTTTGGACATAATTCTTCCATATATGTTGAGGCTTCTGATTTCTTGGGATGTAGAGCTAATTGTATTTACTTTACCGATAGTTATCCTGATACATATTGTTCAATTCTTGGTGGAGGAGGTAGGGATATGGGCATCTACAACATGCTAGATGGAAGCATAGAACCACACTACCAAAGCGAATCTCTTTCTCGCATTACACCACCTATGTGGGTTGTGCTTAGTTTCTAAATGATCCTTTGCTATAAAGAACGTAATATTAGAGTTTGCACTTTTATCTATTTTGTTTTTCTTTTAGTTTCTTAGTTATAATGCTCTTTCGATACTTTTCATTAGAATTGAATGGGTTTAGCTTACCTCTAGTACTTTTTTAACTGGAGGTCTCCTTTTGTTTTAAATACACAATGACAAGTGGTAGTAGATTTTGATCTTCACCTTTTATTTAATTAGTGGGTGATGTGACAGTTTCTCATTAAAACAAAAGAAGATTCCAGTTAAAAAGTACAAGGGATAAGCCAAACTCAAATTGAATTGGCTTAGAGCATTCACATCAGCTCATCTAAAAGATTCCATCTATTTTACACCAAAAACCTACTTTTTCTATTTTACACCATCACTTTTACAAAACACCCACATCAATTCATCTATTCTATCACCTCTCCTATTTAAATAATCAATTTTCTTAATTATTTTATTATTTCTCTCACCTAACCTGTTTTTATACGCGTCCTCTCTCTCTCTCTCTATCATATTTTCTGATTTCTTTCTCTCTCTCCTCTATCTCTCCATACCCAGTCTCTCCCTCTCGGTCTATCTCTCTATACTCATCTCTCTCCCTCTCGGTCACAAACCAATCCACATCATCACAGCTCCGATCACCGATCCACAGCTCCGATCACAAGCATCGATCCACAGCTCCGATCACTGATCCATAGCTCCGATCATCGATCCACAGCTCCGATCACAGCTTCGATCACAAGCATCGATCCACAGCAGCACCGATCCACAACTTCGATCCACAGCTGCACCGATCCATAGCTCCGATCACAAGCACCGATCCACAGTTCAGTTCTCCCTAGCTCCGATCCACAAGCACCAATCTCCCTAGCTCCGATCAGGCTCCGACCAGGCAAGACCCATACCCACGAGCTCCGATCAAGCGAGACCCACGAGCTCCGATCGTTCCGATAAGCACCGATCTATCTCTTTTTTGTTTTTCCGTTTGGGTTTGTGTGTGTGTGGGTGTGTTTGTGTATCTCTTTTTTTTTTTTAGCAAGTATATCTTTGTGTTGATTTTTCTATGAGGATGTGTTTGTGTGCATCTGAGGAAAAGAAGATGAGGAGTTAAGGTCGTTGTGCATGGAGAAGAGAGAGAAAAATTGGTGCGAATGGAAATTAATAAAAAACTAAATACACATGCTACAGTGCCCGTGTAAATTTACACGGGTACTGTAGCTCGTTGAAAATTTTAGATGATTATACACGATTTTAAATGAACTGATGTAGTGTGTTTTTTGCTTCAAAATGTGTAAAAATGGTCAAAATGTGTATTTTACATATTTATACACAATTATCCAAGAGCTGATGTGAATGCTCTAAGAATCTATTTTATTTTGTTGGCTCATTCATATTTTCATTAATGACTACTCTTCTTCTCTCTCTCTTTTTTTTTTTTTTTTTTTAAATTTTTTATATCATCTTTTTCTTCTCTTTAATCTTTGCATCTTGAATAATAAAATTGCCTTGCACCTTATTTAATCTATTTTGCATATTTATTTTGAATAAATGATATTTTTCTTTGTTTTGATTTTAATTTATTTTGAATAAATGATATTTTTCGACAATGTTAAAACATCGTTTAATAGATTCTTGATATATATAAAATGAAAACTAACCGGTTAAAATACGATTAAAATTTCGCTTGTGATACAGACTCGTACTAACATAATTATACATAGGCAATTGCATCGTTTTAAAATTTTATAAAACTACCCACACAATCCGTCCGTATACTTGCCAAAAGTCCAGCCCCTTGCCACTATCAGATTGCCATAAGGCTAACAGTATTTTTTTTTTTTTTCATTTTTTATTCTTTTAAAAATTTTGTGGATTAAGTATGCTTTAGATTTGGTTCTTTTGGTTTGGATTGATTTTCATTTAGGTATTTGGGTAAGATTTGGTTTTTATTAAGGACTCTAGATTAGAATGGTTTAGTTTTGGGTATTTGGGTACATACATACTCCTATAAATGGGAGACTATGGATGACAATGGTGTTTTTTTTTTTTTTTAATTATAAATTTATATTGAAACATTTTTCTTTCTTTTATTTATTTATTTTTTTGGTATGCTCTTTTTTTACCCATTATTTTCAAGTTCTGTAAGCGCTTTATTTATTAATTAAGTTTTCCTTGGGGTTGCGATATAAAGGTGAAAGAATTCAGAGATGACAGTGATTGAGACATATAATTGCATTACATTAAATATCAATAATTTAACTGAAAATATAGGGATTTTTCCCAATTTGTCACACATAGTTTTTTTTTAACCTACCTAATTTAAGACCCAATCTATCTAGAATATCAACTTTTTTTGTTGTTGTTGTTGTTGTTGTTAATCTCCTCTACATCTCATGCTGCTCCATTCTGCTTGAAGTATGAATGCTGCAAAGCTCCTTGGGCACTAATTCTACGCACCTGTAAGTATAATAAAGAATAATGCTAGAGATACAAACATTTTTACAAAAAATTTAACAAACTGCTGATGTGGTGAGTAGTTATTGGTAAATGAAAAAACGATATTAATGGTGAGCCTAGATGAAAACCAATGAAAATCTGACCACATCAATTGTTTGTAAAAATGTTGTAAATAGTTTGTGGTTGTAGCATTACTCTGCAATTAAATGAGTTTCATGATATAATGTGCAAGCACAAGAGAAAAATCAAAAGGAAAAAAGGTGAAAATGCACTTTTGGTCTTTACATTTTGGGTCTATTCTCATTTTGGTCCCTAACTTGATTTTGCACTTATCTGAGTCTCAGAAAACAAAAAATCACATCCATTTTGGTCTCTACCGTCAATTCACTAATAGAAAATGCATACGTGCCAAACTTGGAAAACAATTTAGAGCTATAAGACACCAAAGATTATGCCTTAAAATAAATCTACACATCCATGAAGGGTTTGCTTAATATTGTTAAACTTTTTTATTAATAGCCTAATAAATGCCAATTTACTTGTTTATTTTTTATACATAGTAAAAAAAATCTAAAAGGGGTATGAATATATTAATTAAGACTTTTTTTAATATAATAATATTGAAAATCATAAAAACAAACATAAACATGAAAATAAATATTTGTGTTTAATTTGAGCTTAAAAACATATGTTATTCATTATTCAAATTGAAGCATAGGAAAATATGGAACTTTCAATGTTAATTTTCTAATTTTTTACATGCCCATTTCTCCTTTGCTTTGTACATACAAATCAATTTCTAAATATTTAAGTGAGAAAAACCCAGGCTTCAAAGTTTCTAAGCTCTAAACAAGTTTCAATATTTAAATATAATCTGACATATTTTTATTATATATTAGATGGATAATTTTTTATTATCACAAATAGGATGCATTTGAAGAAAAAAAACATTTAAGGGTGCTTTCTGAATCTTCTAAAGAAGTCGGCTTTGAGAAATGAGTTTTTAGCAGCAACCATAGTCCAAACTAGTCAAAATCTTATGGGCTCCAAGCTCATTTCATATGTGGCTCCTAAATTAGTGGAAAACTTCACAATATTATAAGGAATCACACTTCAAGTTTATTAATAAGTATGTATAATGCACATGTATTAACAATGTCTGTGGTGTATGCTAAAATAGAATCTATTAACTAATTTAAGATTTAAAATGGGACACTTGTTTACACTACACACCTTTCCTGTTGATATGGGCATGTACACAGTCTTTGCTTCGTTGGGACTCGCTACATTGGTTAAGGCACTATGCAATTCCTGGTGATCTAGGCATACACAGTAGCAAATGCGTCGATGTAAATTTCAAAACCAAATAAATGACAAAGAACGTGGTTGAGCGAAAAAGTTGTAGTGAACACCTCAATAGGGTATTCACTAGGTATGGTTCCATTATATTGTAATATAAAAAAATTTATTATATTTCATTATGTAATTTAATTCTAGTAAAATAATTATATAATATTTTATTTTTCTTTGTATGTTTATTGTTGTGCCTTGCATGTAATACGAATATCTAACAACTAATGGATACCAACTTGTTTGTTTTTTTATAAATAATTTAAAAGATCTAAAAGGGCTAAGAATATATTAATTAAGAATTAGTTTTTTTTATTATAAAAAATATACAAAAACAACATAAAATTAAACATAGACATAAAAATAAATATTGTTGTTTTATTTAAACTTACAAACATATGTTATTTTTCATTCAAATAAAAGCATAGGAAAAGATGGAAATTTTAATGTCAACATTTGAATATTTTAGGCTATTCAAACCCATATCTCCTTTTTTTTTTAACATACAAATAAATTTTCAACTATTTATGTTAGAGAAGTTTAAACTCATATTCTCCAAGCTCTAAACAAGTTTTAGTATCTAAAAATGATTTGACCTTGTTTCTGTGTGGCATTTCTGTTATTAGTAATTTCATTAATTATGGTTTCAAAGTGAACATAATAGTCGAAGCATGTTTTGTAGGGTCTCTAACATATTTCTAATCAAAAGCTCTCAATAGTATTTCTGAAGTGTTTGAAGACCTATATCATTACCACGAAGTAAAACATTCACACACACTAGGGTAACTTTTACTTGTGTTTCAAAAAAGAATCATGAAAAGTGCATTGTTTCTTTTATAACGAATTCTAAACCATGATCAATAGAAATATGAACAAGAAACTGACACACCCAATCATATAGCTTGTTTGGTAGACAATGTCATAAAAGAGTAAATTTAAAAGCCCAATTTTGGCTTCAAAAAAATAAGAAAACCCAAATTTCATATTAAATTCAAAACCTCAGCCCAACATGCTACCAACCTAGACCAAAGGTATCAGACATAAAGCGATATTGTAAGGGTGGTAAAGTAAATTCCAATTTGCATGAGAAAAATTAGTAAGAGGGAAGGGAGTAATTAGCTCTTTCCCTTGTTTGGATATTTAAAAATTAAGATGGAGAGGAGAGGAAATGATTAAAATAGACAAATTTACCCCTATTTGAAAATGGACTTACAATATTGGTCTATTATTAATTTAGAAAGGGTAAATTGGGAAATTTATCTGGTCAATAATTTATTTATTCTACTCTCCCTCCAAATCTCTCCAATTTGGGAGAATTAAAAATGAGGGGTTAGAGGTGGTTTTAACCCCTCCAAACTCCTCCCCCTCATTCCTTAAAAAACTTCCAAACAAAGTAATTGAATTACTCTCTCTCCCTCTACTCTACTCCCCCTCCTTTTTTTAACTTCCAAACAAGCCATTAGTTGACTCTGCACTAGAATCGTAATCCTTTGACAGTTTGACACTTTAAATCACTTTTTTCTAGTATATAAATTCAATACAACAATACACTGACAGGGCGGAGACAAAGGGGGGCATCTACCCCCCCCCCCCCCCCCCCCTCCCCCCTAAAAAAGTCCTTTATATATATATATATATATATATATATTTCAATAAAGCTGAGTTTGCCCCTAAAGTTAGTATAGAAAAGAATTTTTTTTTTTTTTTCATTTATGCTATAAAGTATAAGAAAACCATACCCCTAAAATGAAATTAAAAAAAAAAAAAAAATACACATCTCTATTTGAGAAAGTCTAGAGACACAACAAAATCTCACATATTTTTACAACACTTTTGTTTTTAGTTGGGATGGATCCTAGAATAAATATATTTTATTTTATTTTCATAGTTTCAAAATTTGAGTTTTATCATAAATTTAAATCTCTCTCTCTCTCTCTCTCTCTATATATATATATATATATTAAAAGCCAAATTTCAGAGAAAATCCAATTAGATTTCAATTGGATTCTCAATTTTGCGCCATGTGTCCCATTTAATTTTTAATTTTTGTGCAGAGAAGTATAAAAATCGAAGAGTCCAAATCCAATTAAATTCTAAATTGGATTTCAATTGAAATCTAATTTTACGCTATGTGTCTATCTAATTTCATAATTTTTGTGGCAAGTAATTATTGAGTGCAAAAACCAAAGTGTCAAAATAAAATGAAATTATAATTTATACATACATACATACACACACACACACACACACACACACACACATATATATACATACACAATGAGAAACCATTACATATTTTAGAAATGTATGGTTTAAAATATGTGTAAGTTAATACCACGTATAATTTGAATCTCTTCTAAAAAAAAACTTATAATTTGAACTGTGTAATTGTGATTGTTTTTAATAGTACCCGTGTATATGTACGAGGTTATACATTAGTTTTAAATAATTAGAAGAATAGAGAAAGAAAATTTGAAATTTATTTTCTCAATTTATTTTGAGGAATCAAATTAAATGTCTAAACTTTATATATATAGAGTAATCTCTTACTTTGATGATTGATCGTAAGGAATGTTTTACAAATTTTTATTTATTTTACAATTGTTTACGTTTTAATAGATTTTGTATGACAATTGTTGTTGTTTATAATTTTATTATTAATATCAAATAATGATTTTAGGTTCATTTTTTTATATTATTATTTAATCTTGCCCCCTGAAATTGAAATCCTATTACAAAGTTGGTGGCTTTGTTTTAATGGCTTAGGAACCCGATTCCTACTTGGTCTAGATTTCGTCTAAGACAAGTTTACTGTTTCCTATCCCAAATATATCAAGTTTATTGTTTCCTACTCAACCTAGGCGACTTAGGCTGTGTTTGGTTGGATGTAAAATATTTTTCGAAAAGGAAAATATTTTCAAGTGTTTGGTTGCATTCCAAAAAATATTTTGGAAAATATTTTCTGGTGTTTGGTTGTATTCTTGAAAATGTTCTAGAAAACCCATTTTTATCATGTTTCTCACATTTTCTTCAGCTTCCAAACAAATATATCATCAAATCCAACAAAACCCAAATTCATCAAAACCCAAATTCTCAATACCCAACAAAAAAAAAAAAATTCATTAAATCAGAGATCAACCCAAAATCAAAGAACAACAAAACAAGAACCACCCACGCCACCACAACAACAACAAGAAAATCAGAGATTAAAGAGAGCAAGTGGATCGACGACAAGATTGACCTAGAGGAGGATCGACCCAGAGCAAGTAGATCGGCGGTTCGGCGGGACGATCTCGGGTTTGATGAATGGTGCGATGATTTCTGGGTTCACGACGATTGGTGGCGAATGGGTTTGACGATTTCTGGGTTCGCGACGATCGGTGACGAATGGGTTTGACGATTTCTGGGTTCGCAATCTGAGGAATGGGTTTGACGGCGCGATCTCTCTCTCTCTCTCTCTCTCTCTATGTTTGCACATATGAGTCCTTCCTTCTCTCGCTCTCTCTCTCTCTTTGGGCATTGCTTGACGAGAGCTCGGTCTTGGGTTTTCTGGATTCGTCAAAGCTCTTGGATGTGGATTGATCTCGCCTTCGCCGATGCTGGGGTGTTGGTGCGATCTCTCTTCCTTGCTGTCTCTCTCTCTCTTCTATTTTCTTGGGGCGGAAGTGATTTGAAGTGAAAATGAGAACGGAAATTATTTTCCGCCCTCTCAGCCTTATTTTACAGTCAAACTAAAAACATTTTCAGTTTGACCGAATTTTCAGTAACAGCCAAACATCCACTTTTCCGGAAAAGCATTTTCGGAATCAGTTTGAAGCCAAAACAAACAGAGCCTTAATGTATTATATATATTAATGTCCGTTTGGATTGAGTTTGAGGGAGGGGAGTAGAGTAGAGTAGAGTGGAGTTGGCTCAAAATTAGCTTATTTTCAACCAACTCTACTTTACTCCCCTCTACTCCCCCTCCCTCCCACTTCAATCCAAATAGGCCATAAGTTAGTGGCTTGTCAATTGAATTGTATTTTAGAGAAAGGGTTAGCAGCATAGGAGAAATAGTACAAGACTAGTGCAAATACAATTGAGTTTATTCTGTTATCACCGCCTGTGGATGTGTAAATCATGGCGATTTGCAAAACGACATCACAAATTCTATGTCTTATGCTTGCAGAAAAGGAAGGCAGCGACTTGCGCGGCTTCTTCAGTCTCTCCAAAGGCATGACTCACCAAGTCTTGCTACCCCAAGCTAATGGGAAGAAGTGCTTTTCATCACAAGGATGGCTTATTACTGCAGGAACAGACCTCAGCCTTAATCTTTTGCATCCTTTTACACAGCTTCAAAAAGGGCTTCTGCGTAGGAGCAATCTTTTTCATGAATACCTTTGTGAACCTAATGGTTTCTCATTTGATAATTTTTTCTCCAAGTTTGCGTTATCTGCGAGCCCATTTCAAACATTAGACTATGTTGTCATGGCTATGTATGGGTGTGGGCGTTATTTGGCCTTTTGCCGACCGGGAATAAGTCGTGGATCAAAATTAGACCAATTTTTGGGGCTTCTTTATTTGATGTTGTTTACTATAACAACAAATTTTATTGTGTTGACTCTTGGGGAAGAGTTTTCACCTGCGACATTGGAGGCCCAAATCCTACTTTAGCATGTCATCATGTGACAACGCTACCTAAGGAATTGGTTGAGGCATGTGGTTTTTGTCTCGAGCAGTTATACCTGGTGGAATCATCAAGCTCCTTGTTGCTAGTTTCACAAGGAGTATGTGTATGGCCTGTGAGGGAAGGGATTGACAAATGGACTTGGACTTACGATAATCTATTTCCAAAGGACTCAAATTCAAAGACACCTAGAATTGACAATTGGAATTACGGGACTATGGGGTTCAAAGTCTTTGAGGTGGATTTAGGGGGTGGCAAGTGGAAGGAATTGAAGAGCTTGAGCATAGAGCATTCTTCTTGGGAAATAATTCTTCCATATCTGTTGAGGCATCTGATTTCTCGGGATGTAGAGCTAATTGCATTTACTTTACTGGTAGTTATCCTGGTACATATTGGTCAATTCCTGGTGGTGGAGGCAGGGATATGGGCATCTACAACAAGCTAGATGGAAGAATCGAACCACACTACTAGCGCGAATCTCTTTCTCGCATTACACCACCTATCACCTATGTGGGTTGTGCCTAGTTTCTAAATGATCATTTGCTATAAAGAACGTAATATTAGAGTTTGAACTTTTATGCTTTTTTTTTTTTCTTTTAGTTTCTTAGTTATAATGCTCTTTCGATACTTTGCATTAGAATTGAATTGGCTTATAAAAATCTAATTTATTTTGTTGGCTTATTCATATTTTCATTAATGACTACTTTTTTTCTCTCTTTTTTTGTTTTTTAATTTTTTTATGTTGTCTTTTTCTTCTCTTTAATCTATGCATCTTGAATAACAAAATTGCCTTGCACCTTATTTAATCTATTTTGCATATTTATTTTGAATAAAAATGTCATTTTCTTGTTTTAGGGCTAGGGATTTAGAATATCAAGGAATTGGGCTATATTATAGAGAATTGGACTAAGAAAGTATAACTATAAAAAATTACACTCCTGCTACCATGTTCCTTTCATTCAATATGTTTAAATTTGACATAGCACTATGTTCCTTTTCCTAATATAAATCAAGGCCTTTGGAAAAATGTCAGAGCATAGTTTCAGCATTGCTATAACATATTGCTTGACATATAAAGCATGCATGTTCGGATGAGGCATTAGTGAAATGATTCTTGGTTTTCTCCTTGGTGGTAGCACCTTAGACAAAGTGATGCATGCAATAACAACCAAGCCTTACTAGACTGTAGATTCTTTTATGCCAGTTCTGCCAATGAAAATTGGCCCACTCTTTTAGATTCATGAGAGTGAGAGACTGTACAACAAAAGACACAACAAACTCTTACACACAACCAACCAAACTCACAAAAGTAAATTTATTGTAAAATATCTGACAAGCTAATCTCCTCTGCAAGCTCTTGCTTCATTCTGCTGGAAGTATGAATGCTGCAAAGCACCACGAGCGCTGATCCTATGCACCTGTAAGGTAGATTAAAATGAGTTTCACTATATAATGTGCAAGCACAAGAGAAAAATCGAAGGAAAAAAAGAGAGAGTGCATTATAGATTGAAATACCGGATCCCAATGTAAAAGAAGCCGTGCCAAACGTAATGCCTCAACATCCAGAAAGCTACAAATATGTAAAAAGCATGTTGTAATATAAATGATGTGCTTTTATAGGACATATATGTATTAAATTATTTAGCAATTTATAATTTTACCCCAGTTGGAATGGATCCCTAGCAATGATCTTGTCTGCAAAATCCTGCTCTGAACAGTGATCAGAAAATTCTCCTATGCACAACTCCAATAAAGCTAAATTCCTATAAGGAAAAAACAAACAACAAAACCATAAAATCAAAATACTAATAATTCCGATATGCCACGGTATGAATAATTTGAAGTCAACAAAATTAGAATTGTATCCCAACCTATAGATATCAGAGTCAATCAAATCACCCTCATCATATTGCAACACAAGATCTACTAGCTCAGGTGTCAAGTTATCAATATTTGAGATAGTGAAAATTTCATTGGTTCCCAAAATCATCTCTAAGAAAATAATCCCGATTGACCACATATCATAACTGGAGAAAACAAGGGAAAATAAAATCAGAGAATATAGACAAACACCTCAGATTTTAAATTCTAAAGTACATTTGACATACCTTGCTTGTGGTTTGGCCATCCAACCATATCCAGTTTCTGGAGGCATGTAATCCCTACATTGTGGAGCCCTAAAAATTTAAAAACAAAAGCATGGTTAGTTCTATTTAGCACATTACTAAGCAACAGACCAACAACCATTCATTTACCAATTACCAAGATCCATATAACTGTATTGTGTAGGCATTTGTGGCACTCCCCATGTCAATTAGTCTCCTGTTATGCAAAAAAATAAGGGTTGATATATTTCACAAAATAGTTAAATGAAAAAAAAAAAAAAAAATAGAAGATAAAATTTTTTGGAACTTACAACTTAAAATCACGTATTTGCTTAATTTCCTCAACGCTAGCCGCACACCTACGCTTTTGGGTTGGTATACATATTACAATATTTCCTGAAAAAAAAAAAATAATAAAAAATTCCACAATAAAAAAGCTCACCATTTTGACAAAAAGTTCATTGTTTTGGGACCATAATCGCAAGTAACACCCAAATCCACTAAATCAAGACCCAAAATATTGCTCACAAAACAAGTAACATTTGATAACGTACTAGTTTTTTAGTCTGCTAACTAATATAAGTAACAGTCAAAAGTAAACCAAAGCCTTGATTTGAGGATGTCATAAGGTTTTAGAATCATAACATATGAAAAACTTTCCTAGTTTAACATTTTGACATATACTTATATTTATTGGACTAAACATTAGCAAGACAAAGCCATAGTAGATAAGCACATCATAGATATAAGAAGATTTTGAAATTTAAAACAACTGGATGCTAGCACTTAAAATTGAGAGAGAAGACTTACCGGGCTTTAAATCCCTATGAACAATATCATGATCATGGAGAATAGCAATTGCTGAGATCTGAATGAAGAGAATACTACACAAAATTATCATTGTCATTCTCTAAAACTCGTGCTTACAATATAAATTAACTTAAAGCGTCACTTAAGCTTACCAGCTGAAACATAATGCCTTTAATGGCATTCTCACCCTCCTGGGTGGTTTTTAACCAGTTCCACCAAAACCTATTTTGGCCTCCGTACAAGAGGTGTTCGAGGGAGATGCCCTCAAAACGATAGACTAAATGGAACAGTAAATCATCTCCATTATTCCTTTGAAAAGCTTTAACAAACTTGGGCGTTATGTCTAGCCCGGCCTCCGTAAGATTCTCTCCAAAATGTGCCTCCCTTAAGGCACTTACATGTGCATCTGAGCCACTGAACGTCTGCGTGTATATAAAGCATCCACAACAACTCAAACACAACAAGGCAGAAAGCGAAAGGGAAAGCAGCATTCTAGAGATTCATAACCAAAGAGAAGAGAGAATTTTCCTAATGACTAATGAGCATTTCACATTTTCTTTTTAACCCAGTACCAAAGCAGGGAAGCAGAACAAAAAAAAAACAAAGGGAGAGAAGCTAAGAAGCACGGATACATACAAACACGGGTGCAGGAACAAACACAAGTACGACACGGTGACATGAGCAATTTATATAAATTTATAACATAAAACGGCCAACACTAGCATATCATGGATAAGGCACCCTAAATTAACTTTCCGTGCCTCTTAGCAACAAGAAAGAACAAGTAGACAAAAGGCTATGAGTCATGAGTGTGTAACATAGACATTGTTCATAACAAATTCCTATGCTTTTTTAATTCTCTGTAAATACCCAAACCCAATATCATGACCTCATGAATTGTTCACAGAGCACACATGAATTTTTTTTTTTATTTTTTGATAAAACAGAGCACACATTAATTGAGACACACATGCAGCAACAGAATTAATATATCTGCCTACACGCACAGTGCACACATACAATAGTATAGTATAATAACAATAATAATACACTTATGATCTTCACAATGAACTCCAATTCATTGGAATTGAACTTGGAGGCAAGCCAGGCCGTTCCGAAGCTTCCTTCACCAATCATCTTTGTCAAATTATACCTGCAATGCAAAGTGAAACATAGATTAGTACCCCATATCTACTACTACAAATGAACATTTGATATATATATGAGTTCCTTTTTATTTTTTTATAGAGAACAAACCTGTGATCATCAAGCTCAGCAGGCATGGTCGGAGCCGGAGGAGGTGGAGAAGGCCTAGCGGGGCAAGTTTGAATAGACGGAGGGAGAGGCCTAGTCAAGCAAGTCGGAGAAGACTGAGGCCTAGTTGTCGGAGTAGACAGAGGCGGAGGCCTAGTTGAGCAAGTTGGAGGAGGCAGAGACCGAGCACAGAAAGCGCCATTAGTAAGCACAAAAAATAGCAAGCAGATTAAGGACGACGACGTTGCAGCTGCCGATAACCAGACCATTAGTACTGACTATTTGGAGAAAATATAAAAGAAAGTCGAGAGAGAGAGAATATGAGAGAGTGTAAGGAAATGAAATACATCGAGCTTCGAGCCTGAGTGAATGAGTGAGACAGAATGTGGGTTTTGCTTTGCGAGTGAGTCAGTTATAGAGAGAGTGAGTCAGTTAGAGAGAGAGAGAGAGAATGATGAGCTGTGCATAACGGCCGGTGCAATGTCGTTTCCACATTTTTTGGAAATTGTCCGATGACTCTCTGCCCTGGCAGTTGCAGACCGGCTACACCATATAAACAATTGATGCAATTGCCTAAAGACCCCAAATAAAAAAAGGCCCCATTTTTTTTAAAAAAAAATTATATTTATCTATATATTTTAATTACAAAAAAAAATATTTTAGGTATTTTTATTGGTCAATAAAATGCATTAAAAAAGTCACATTGTATCTTAAAATGCAGAATAGTGCACAATAACAGTGCACACAACTTGATAGGATAAGATTGCACAGTGCACATAGCATTTTGCAGTCTTGTCCAGAAGCCCCAACACATCACAAGGCCTAAACTAAACTGGCCCCCACATGGCCCCACACTATTTAATAAGTTATCACATTTTTTTTTAATGCAAAATCTTACTTTATCAATTATTATAAATTATCGCACCAATTAATTATTTGATGTATATTATATCAACTCATTTGTATTATAGTGATACTAATTTATTGAACCATGTAATAAATTAATTTTTATTTGTACAAATTTAGACTTTAAAGTTAGAAAAAGAATCCACTTAAAATTTTCGCCTAAGGCTCCCAAAATTGTTGAGCCGCAGTTGTAGTACGCTACGTACATGAAAATTTTTGGCTTCTTGGTTCAACCCCGTTATATATCTCCGTGACTGATTAACTATAATATTAATGAGTTTTAGTTAGCTCAACTAGTAAAGATTTTGTTGGTTGAATAAGAAATTTGAGTTCCAATTCTTATTTACACAAAAAATTGATTGATGTCTTGGTTTAATAATAAAAAACTATCATCATGAGCATATTGAAACTCTCTTTAAAAAAAAAATACTATTTATTTAGTTGAAGCTGACATAGATGATGTGAACATGCTGTTGATCATGGGCATTATTATGTTAATATGTCAGTTGAAAATCAATTCTTTAGAACATATATATAAGTTGAACCATAATTATTATAAAAAATAATAATCATCTAAGGCAACCTCATAGCTGGGAGATATATGTATTTACTAGGCTCATGGGAAGACCTTAGCCATAGCTCTATCTATGAGCAATGCCTATCTTTGGTTTAGTGGGCTGGGCTCCAATGACCAAAAAAATTTGAATTCAACCATTGGTTTTTTTTAAGCTAATAATCAAATAATTCAAAAAAAATTTACCAACGTTATTTTCTAAAAAAAAAAAAAGTTACTAGGCTATTAAAAAAAAAATTTTACTTACCATAAATTAACATAATCACTTTAAGCATCCTTTCTTTATTAACCATAAATATTTTAATTAATATGCTTGATTTATTTCTTCATAATATTTCTTTTAACATGGGAGGGAGATTGGGATGAGCAAAGTAAGAGAAAGTTTAAAGGAGAAATCCTTTCTTTCAAATATGATTTATGCACCAAATCAACACAAATAAAAGCAGATTTATAATCTTATAAAACTGTTGGCAGTTCACCATATCAAAAGAGTAAATAACAAAACCATATAATATATATTTTAAATATATATTAAATATAAGTGGGTTAGGCAACCTTTTGAATCTACTAACTTGCACCAAACTTAACCCATTGTTAAAAAAAAATTTGCAACCCAACCCAATGCATCAACTCCTAAAAATTGACCCAACCTAGTAGGTTGGATTGGATTGGGTTGGTTTTTGTGGATCAGTGGGTTGATTGCACACCCCTAATCATTCCTTATATATCCTCGCTTAATGGCATATCTTTTCCTTGGAAATTGGTGTAGTGTTTGAAGGTTCCCTCTAGGGTTGCCTTCTTTTCTTGTATTATTGCTTTAGGGAAGATGTTATCTACTGACAATTTTAAGAAGAGAGGTATTATTCTTTTGGATTGGTGTTGCATGTGCACAAAATATGGGGAGTTCGTGGATTTTCTTCTTCATTGTCATATAACTTTTTAGTAGTGGTCAATGACATTCTATTTATTTGGATTCCAATGGTTAGCCGAGAGAGTTATTGATATGTTTGCAGCTTGGTAGGGTTCTTTCAATTGGCATAGAAACATAACCTTTTGGAGGGCAATGCCTCATTGCATTACGTAGTGTCTTTGGAAAAAAGAAAATTCTAGAAGTTTTGAGGGTCGTGAACAGACTATCCTTGATTTTAAACTTTTTTTTTTCTTCATGCCTTGTTAGATTGGAGTGTTGCCTTTCATTCTCCTCGTTTTACTCTTTCAGATATGTTATTAAAAAAAAAAAAAAAAATTCTATTGGAAACATTCCTGAAGCACACTCTAAAATAAGAGGAAAAAATTTATTAAAATAATCCACTAAACAAAATAGGCTATATAACCCAAATAATAAGCTAAGCTAAACAAGCTCTAAGTTAAGCAAAATAACATGTAAAGGAATCCATAATTTAATGTATGATAAAGCCCCCAGCAGATCTCAGACGAACCACAGCAACTGACAAGTTATAACCGCTCCTACTATTATCACATGGAATACCCCCTTCTTTGCTGGCTTTAAGAAATGCAGTATGTACTATGCAATCAGCATCACTTGGTGTCATAAAATAACATGGAATTGGGGTCAACGTCCAATAGCTTTTATAACGTTTTTGATGTAATAGAGCACAGATATCAGGTTCATTTAGGGTTTTAAATATTTCATCAGATGCAAGCACCAAATGACTGTTGACAGCACTTAAAGGTTTCCAATCGGTCACCTTAGGTGCCAAATTGCCATACCTGCCAATGATCCAGAGTAATAAAATTAGAAAGAAAAATTCAACCCCAGAAATAAATTTTATCGACCAATATTCATAATTTATTTGAAAATAAGATTTAGGATCCATATAAGAAAATCAAAAGCTATAAACATTCATTTCTTTTTCCTTTATACAAGACAAAAACTCACCTTCCTACGAATACACAAGCAGTTCCATCTTCAGTTCTTTCACTGAGACTTCTTGAATGATGCCTTCTTGCCAATTTAGCAGACAGATCAATCCATACATCTGGTGTTTTCAAATGAGGAGCAACAACACATCAACTTGGTACACATAGTATGTTAAAACGGTCTTTCTAAATAGAATAATTACATTAGGCCTATGCTCTGTTATTATACTAAGATCCCAAGCTTAATTCAAAGAGAAACAAAACTAACCTAACAAATAGAGCCATCACACAGTGCTAACTACTTTTCAATCTGTTACAACTAACTGCACTAATCTAATCCACAATTAATTAACATGTATTTATTCTCTTCCAAACTTATGTGCTGAACTCGTGCACTATTTAAGCATATGCCATTGTTTGTGGGCTTCATACAATTAACTACACTAATCTGTATTGTACTTAAACACAAGGTGAGGTAAGGATGTTGTTTGCTTTTGATCTGTTTTCCCTTTTACGCAAAACATAACTGTTTGCTCTTCATTGTCTTCCTTTTCAACGCAAACATTCTGGTTGAAAAAGCTAGGATGCCCTAGGAATTTAACATCTTAGCATAAAATGGACTCTAACCATTTATGACCCTGAGAGAGAGAGAGAGAGAGAGAGAGAGAGAGAGATAGATAGATTCATATCTGACCTTCATCCTCCACATAGTGCCAATTACACAAAAAGGCCTTTGAGTTGCAACCATTGGCAACTAATATTTGCCCTTCTATCATAAGAACAACAGTGGCAACGCATCCAGGAACATGATTTTGTTTAGAAGCAACCTGAGAAAACATCACAAAGTAAAATTAGAAGACTAGCTCAAAAATTTAGGAAACAAATATGTATAAAAAAAAATAAAAAAAGGAAAAGGAGGGAAAAAAAAGTGTTGCTAGCAAAACTTACCTCGGACAAAGTTAAATCAATATCATGGATGGTCCTCGACAATGCTTCCTTCAAAATTTTTTCATTTATTGTTCCATCAACTCCTTTTGGTAACATCCACAAAGAACTGCAATCCAAAGCCCTATGAATTGCAAAATTATTGCAACATTATCATCCTTGAAATTTTTAAAACTTGTTCCTCTCTAATGTGTATTCTCAAAATAGATGAGGGTTCAAAGAAATTCATGCAAAGTGCAGCAAAAGGATCAAAACCCATCTGACATGCCCCCAGATAAAAGGTAATCAAAAGTTTAAAACCAAAAATCAGCTTGAACTTTTTCTTGTTCCCTTTCTGCACTCTTAAAAAAAAAATCTTTGGGAAGCAGACAACTTTCGCATGCTAGATATTTACTCAAGTTTAATCAAGCAGATTTTGTTAATGCCTAACTTCCTTAAGTTTGGGATAGCATGAAGATTTTTTTTCCTAATGTACCTCATGGCCTTAGGGAGAATCTCAGAGCATACTATGACATATTGCTTGATGCATTGGGATATTAAGCATGCATGTTAGGATGAGGCACTAGTGATTGGCATTAAATGATTCAGGTTTTCTCCTATGTGGTAGCACCTTAGTTATTGAATTTGCAAAAACTTTATGCTTTAATTATTAGACAGTTGCATGTGTCCCTACAACAACAACAACTAAGCCTTAGTCCCAAAACTTAGGGTTCAAGAATGGATCCTCAACAAACTAATCAAGGTTAGCCACATGTATTCTTTTATGTGTGTTCTCCTTGCTCTAATCTTTTTTCCCCATTGTTAACTTGTTGAATCAAGTAGGAGAGATTATGCCAGGGAACTGTCACTAAAAATTGGCCCAGACTTTTGGGTTCATTTTAGTGAGGGACTGCTAAGTGATTTTTAACTTTACAAAATTATCAAGCTATGGTTGGCAGATACAGAGTTAAAGTAGACACCAAATAAGTAAAAACCATTTTTTATTTATAACATAGAATAGAAAAGTAAATAACTCAAACAAATTGCAGAAGACACAACGACCTCACTCAAGCACACAAGCATGCAAAAAGCTAATAAAATAGGGGTGCAAATCACAGAGAGCAACTATCATCCCCTACAATATATAGATCCTTAATTACACATCATGAACAGCAAGAAAAAGATACGTGCAAAGACACATATATACCAGATATAACAGGAGCACAGACCACAAGCTAAAACAACACAAATACAGAAATTGTAGATATTGAGTGCATGTGCATAAACAAACACACATGCACCCAATGGGTGTTGAACCTACAATCTCACCCTCCACCTCGAACTTACAAGAAGAGAAAATGCCATTTGAGCTAGAACTCATTGGCATAACAGGAGCACATATTGCCATATTTGGGGGGGGGGGGGGTGTTGTGAACTGGAGCATATATTGCACTCAAAGATTTCACAAGGAATATCCTGCTCATTATACAGATTCTAAATTTAATAACATAAGCAAACACATCCATACATGAATATATAAATATTGCGATTATTTCACAAGAATATAATTAAATTTCATAACATGAGAAAATTAATATATATAAGATGCATAAGATAAAGGCACAGCAGCAATTTCAAAATGATTTTTGGGGAGTAAGTCCAATATAGATCTTTCCGTTGAGCTCTTCTCCATTAAAATTAATAACCTAGGGAAGAACGATTACCTTCTAATAAATTGGTCTACTTCATTAACTTGGTTTAGCTCTGGAAATACCATATCATGGTCCTCCTTGTAAGATAACGGTCCCATCAATTTGTTAAATGCATACGTCTCATCACGAAGAAAGTATGTGTGAACTAAAAAGTAATTTTTTAGAAGATTTGTAGCCATCTTAGCAGAGTCCTCCACACCATTATGGTCAAATACTGCGACCATACCAACTTTAACATCTTCAATAGACCCATTTTCACCTGCAACATATCAAATATAATAATATTTTTGCCTTGTGGGAATTGGAAAAAATTCATAAATTAAAAACTGGCGCCAAACATGAACTCAATTTACAAATGTAGCATTCTAATAAGATTTCAAAGTAATGAGCATAGATGACCAGGGAAAGAACTCAGCCATCAGACTGGGTCTTGGATAAGTAGAAGTGATGTCCAGATGATTATAGTAATATTTTGGATTAAAAATTAGTAGAAATTAGTGTCAAATCAAAACTATTAACAATGTTTAACGTTTTCTGATTATTTGAGTTGGTGTTTGTTATGCACAACTTGGAATTTGAGCTAATAAATGTGTCAAAGTCAAGCAAAATCCAACCTTTAAAAGTGTCAAAATATTGTGAATCAAGCCATTCGATTCAAATTCTTTTTGTTTTTCAAGAACCATAAACTACTCATCAATTCGAAGCAAGCCAAATATTGAACTGAGAACCAAGCACAATTAGTTAAAAGTCATGATAATACCTAGAAATGGAATCTGCAAATCAAGATCACAAAAAAATCTTTCTTTGAAATGCTTCTTGCCATCTTCGAAATTGGTGAATCCTGCCAACAGACAGTTGACTGTGTGGTTTCGGTAGAAATTATTGGAAAGAACCCAGCTAGAACACTCTGGATTTTCAAGAACAGCAGGAGCACCACCCTTTTGATAATATGTGGCACATATTGTCCTTTCTCCATAAGAAAACGAGTTTCCAAGCAGAAAGAGCCCAACAACAACACCTAAAAACAGGGTCCTTAACCCTTCCATTGTCCACTTTTATTGTGATCAAACTTCGAACCTAACAAGTTTGTAAACATGTATTGACAGTTAATAAAACGGTTGAAGAAAGCAAGTATACGCACATGTATTCAACTGACTATATATTTTATATTCGTAACTTTTGATGATTGAAAAGAAAAATGCTAGAAACTTGACCTCATGGGCTTAAACTTTTATGTTATGTGGTGTTCCAGAAAGCATGTTATGTTATATGAAAATACAGCCAAACACAACAATGAATAAACAACATAGAATCCAGAAAGAAAAACAGAAGCAACACAACACAACATACAGATATAGAGCGAAGAATGAAATTCGAAAAATTGAGAGTACCCAATGCTTAAAAGGTTAGAGCTTTTACTGATTTTGGAAGAGTTTGAGAGATAAAAGGAGAGACACGATGAAGAACCTGAGACAGAGAGTTTGAGTTGAGACTAAAAACTATCATCAGCAGTTCGTATCATGACTAGGATAAAGATTGAAAGATATATCTACATATCAGAGCCATCACTGGACCCGTCTCTTCACTGGGCCAGAACCTTCTGACCCAAAAAGCTAAAAAAAAAAAAAAAAAAAACTAGAGTGAAACAAATTTCAAATTTCAGGCCTATGACAGCCTTGGACTAAACCCAAAATTTTAAGAAAGAAATTACTAGGCCTGTTTTTACAAAGCTGGCAGTTGGTACGTAAAAAATTTAACTTTGTGTGTTTAAAAAATATGACTTTTTTCTCCTGGTGTTTAGAACTTTGTGGGTTTTGTGTTTTGGGGGTGGGGGGGGGGGGGGGGGTTTGGTTTGGTTAGATTTCAATTGGGTTTGCTTTAAACATGGGACATACACATAGTTCTCTCTCTCTCTCTCTCTCAATGATTAACTGAAAGTAGTGTAAATTGGATTTTACTATAGTTTTTTTATGTTTTGGCAGCTGGGTTTGAAACTTTGAATGGCTTAGGTTGAATTTAATTGTGTTTTTTTAATAAATATTTTGGGAAAGTTTGACTTTTCCTTCTCAAAATTTAATTGGTTTCCCCCCCCCCCCCCCCCCTATGTTTAACATGTTTTAGGAATGGCAGATGCAGCTTTGGAAGGTTAATAATTTACTGATTCTTAGTTAATATAACTAATGATGTTCTGTTTATTTTTGCAGATAATATCACCATATAATTTGAGATTTAGATCCTCTAAAGTTCCTAGAGTACTCTATCACATAAAATTCTCTTAATCTCAACCCTTGTTCTAAAATAAATGGTTAAGATCATGAGTAATGCTACAGCTACAAACTATTTTACAACATATTTACAAACTATTGATGTGACAAATTCTTATTAGTTCTAATATAAGCCCACCACTAATATCACATTTATGTTTATCAACGATTATTTGAAAATTACTAAAGCCACATCAGCAGTTTGTAAAAATATTGTAAATTAGTTTGTGTCTGCAACATTATTCTAAGATCATTCCATGTCATTAATTCATTAACAAAACCTTAAAATAGATGTCATGTCAGTTATTAAAATGTGTACGTTTTTAGACCCCTTAAAGCACAAGTTGATTAACCTAGATATTTAGCCAAGTAATTACTTAGGTAAATTATTCAAAACTAGGTTAACACAAGTATATCATATCAAGTAAACAATGCGAAAAATAAAGAACACAACGATATGATAACTCAGGAAAACCAAACCAGTAAAAAACCTGTGGAGGATTTAACCTAACTATCCTCAAGGTAAAATAGATTCACTATGAAAGAATCGAAGTTTTACAATAGCGACTTAGATCATTAACATCCTATTGCTACCTCGAGTAGAAAACTTACTACCACGACCACGTGATAGCTCGGAGTCCATGGACTACTTCTCTCTTAGATTCACAGCAACCACAATTACTCCCACTTGTGTTTTTCTTTAAGGTCTTTATACAGCAACTAAAGTGATCACCAAGCTCTCGACATCAATTTTGATCTTGATAACCCTAAGTGTGTATCAAGGCAAACACCTCTAAATCTCGCAAGAGATTCATACACACAGTATAAACAACAACTAGAAAATGTGGCTAGGGTTTTTCCTTTTATACTTAAGGCAAGACATAAAACCCCACACGTCAAACGGGCTTGGCCTGGGTTAGAAAATTCTGCAGAAAAACATTCTGCACTAGCTTCGATTGATCGAGCCTTGCAGAAAGTGATCAGTAATTTTCTGCAATTACTCAATTCCAACTTTACAATAAACATACTTTGAGCAGCCTAAATTTAGACTAAATATTTTGATCATGGTTTGCCAACATTACATATTGAAGTTCTAATACATTAAGATCCTAACAAACTCCCCCTTTGGCAAACCGTGACAAAACACATAATAAAACAAAATGCTCAAAGTTACAAAAACAGCCCATTAGAATAAAATTGCCTAATAAAAAACAATTCA
The DNA here is from genome assembly GCF_001633185.2 of Quercus lobata. Lineage (NCBI taxonomy): Eukaryota > Viridiplantae > Streptophyta > Magnoliopsida > Fagales > Fagaceae > Quercus > Quercus lobata. The sequence continues at coordinate 73,835,317 of NC_044908.1, forward strand.
ACTTAACTACTAGCTATCAGTTGCAAGTGTAGATAGCAGCACGATCGAAGCATTCAACCTACTAATTTTCTCTGCATCATCAATATATACTATAAAACCGAAGATGTATAACCTTATGTGCTCTCTAATTGTTCTTATGCAACATCTGCAACTTAATCACAGTTGTGTGTTTATTGTGGTGTCCAAGGTTGGAAAAAGGGTGACTATACAATTAGCAAATTATGCAAAAAATCCAATACAAAGATTGTTGACAATTTTAAAATTTTCAGTAAACACTTGAATTGAAATTATAGATCCAGTATGAAATAGTCATCAATCAAGGCTACTACACCAGGTTTTATATTTTTTAGGCATTTTCATTAGATCTACGTGTGTGGAAGTGTCAAATGACTGTGTCCAACACGAGTATAACCACCCCAACTAAAGTGTTTATGCAGTTTTATTTCATAAAATTATTATTATATTTAGACCCATCTAAAACAAAATAAAAATCCCAAAAAAATTCCATAATAACAAAAATTACCAATAGAAAAGCTAAAAACAATTAAGCACAATTGACCAATTTTACCAAAAATGAACAACCCAGTCCTTTTAAAAAAAAAAATATCAAAATAATTTTGTCATTGAGAGTTTAGCATATCGACCACAATGATAAGTGTGAGCCTCACTTGAGTCAGTAGAGCCTCCATTAGCTAAGTCTGAGAGAGCCCTAATAGCAATGAAATGTTTTCGTTGTTGAAGACTTATCGATGCCACAAAGCACTTATCTCTCTCTCTCGGTTTCACAAAATTTATACAAACTCGTCATTCTAAAGCCATTTGGTATTTGTTCTTATAAAAATATTGGAACGTGTAATTTGAACATAATTGGCTGTTAAAAGGTCAATTTTCATCTCTATACTTTGTTCGAATCAGCATGGTGGCAAGTCGGTATAATTTTTGTTGAGCCACTCTGGTTCAAATCCTTCATGCTTGCAATTTTATTTTTTTGAATTTTCAATTTTTGGTCCTTAAGCTGAAAAGCCCACAAGATCCTATGCCCAAGAAAAACCCTAGTTCATCCCAAATCTTCTTTCCTTCAATGTCGGTGATAACAGCCACTGATTTTCCTCTCTTTCTCTGCCCTTTTGTTTGAAGTCTACACCGTTTCTCGTCACTAAAATCTCAGTACGTCTCATCCTCATTCTTTAGTTTTCCATTTGGGTTTTTTACCCTTTGGCTTTTGTATTGCTAAATTGTTATTAATCTTGTTTTGTTTTTGTTTTCCTATTAGTTTCGCAAGGCTAAGGACAGACACAGATGGGGGCCCGAGCCCCTTGGCCCATTTTTTTTTTTTAAAGTAGGTTAATTTTCAAAAAAAAAAAAAAGAAAAAAAGAGTTGGGCCCCTCTTACAAAAAGCTTGGCTCCCCTCTGAAATTGTAAACCATTAACCCAGTGTCCCAGCTGGCTAGCCCACATGTTAAAAATAATAATAATAAAAATTTTAAAAAAATGAAAGATGAGTTTAGTCCAAAAATGTAAACCCAGTAGTTGGATTGAAGACTCCAGTCTCCAAAGTCCAAACGAAAAAACAAAAGAAAAAAAGAAAAGAAAACCCAAGGCTTCGCTTGGGAGGAGGGAATGGAATAAAATGGAAAGGAATGAAAAGAATCATTTTAGAATATTCTTCTCTTCCCTTGTTTGGGAGTTTTAATGGAGGGAATGGAAAGCCCATTCCCTTGTTTGGGAGTTTAAGTAGGAGGGTATGGAATAGGTAGGAGGGAACACTCATTCCTCTCTATTCCTTTAAAACCTCAAATTTTTATTCCCCCGAAACTGGGAGGAATTGGAAGGAATGGAATTAGATTTAATGATTTTTTTTACTAAAACTCCCAAAATGCCCCTATATATTCAACTCTTTATTTTAAAATAGGGGTCTAATAGTAATATTGTCATAAAATGATTCCGTTCCATTCCTTCCATGTTGCTCCTAAACAAGATTACTTACATTCCATTCATTTTCATTCCTTACCATTCCTTTATTTTAAAACATCCAATCAAGGTTACTTAATTCCATTTCATTTCATTCTTTTCCATTCCTTTCCCTTACTTAAATACATTCCATTTAATTCCATTCATTTCCATTCCCTTATTATTATTCCATTCCATTCCCTTCCCTTATGAACTCCCAAGCGAAGTCTAAGGCTATGAGGCAAGACAGAGAGAGTGAGAGGCTTTTCAAAAAAAAAAAAAAAAAAGACAGAGTGAGAGGCGAGAGACTCAGAGTGAGAGAGACTTTGCCGCTGCCCACGCCGTGAGTGAATCTGCCAAAACGCAAGGTGAGAGCTTGAAATCTTGCTGCTGCCCACGCTGTGATGCCGCCACCACGTGAGAGCGACGAGACCCATCTCGCAGACCCACGCGACACCCACACCCACCACGTGACACCCATCTCGCCGTGATGCCGCTGCTGGCTTTGATCTTAAAAGCAATGCCAGACTTCTATCAAATGATACCTTTTTAAACATTTTATGAACAAGTATTAACTTGCAACTCAGTCTGATGAGCGCCTATACATATGTAAGGTTTGGTATTACTTCAATTGTAATTTAATTTCTTCATTATCAAGATGTTTTGACGTTAATTCTGCTTGTTGTAGAGTCAACTTTCATAATTTAAAAGTGTAATTTCATGTGTTTAGGTTTGTGCAATCAAAGCTCCTGGTTTTGGGGAAAATAGAAGAGCAAACTTAGATGATCTTGCCATTCTTACTGGGGGAGAGGTTATGCAATCTTTTACCCCAAAATTAATTTCTAATATACACACACACACTTATAATATGCAGAGTTTTTTTTTTTTTTTTTCTTTTCTTTTCTCTTTTATATTTTTCTTTTTATGCTAAGACCTTTATTGTACAGGTTATCACTGAAGACCGTGGTTTAACCCTTGACAAAGTTCAATTTGAAATGCTTGGAACTGCAAAAAAGGTTTATGTTTTTGTGCAGGGTGTGCTATGGTGCTATATATGAATTTCTTTAGGACATAACTAACTTCAAAAAAGTAAAATAAAATAACAGGGGTTTGTCTCTCTTGATGACTATAAAATCTGGAACTCTCTCTCTCTAAATAAAAGATCAGATCTTATTGAATCAGAAAATGAATGATACAAAGCAACTGATCCCAATACAATAAAGGTATTCTATATATACACGTCTCTAACATAACCAATTCCCTAATTTTCATCAAACTTGGTTATTAACAATCCTAAACTATACAATGGTATTACAGTATTTACATGACAGACCAATGGCTACAAGCCACGTGTATCATAATCTCCAAAGCTATGTATGAACACTTCATGATAAGGCACAGCTTCAATGGTCTCTAGCACATCCTTGCAAGCCCACTGATGCTTTGTATCTGATGCCTCTGCTTCGCATTGCTTGTAACTGAAATTGTGTGCAAGTGGTGCTGTTCCACTCTTGCACTGCTGTCCTCCACTAGTCTCAGCAGATGCATCCTCAAGTATGGAGCAAAGGGCATTAGTTTTAACACCCCCCCTCAAGAGCAAGGCTCTTGTAGATTCTAGAAATTCAATGTTGGCAACAAAGATGTTAATCAAACCCAATTTCTTGATCAATCTAACATAATTGTCTACACCCAAGGCCTTAGTGAAAACATCAGCTAGCTGATTTTTAGAAGCCACATGAAAAGTCTTAATTGTTCCATCTAAAACCTTGTTTCCAACAATGTGGCAGTCAGCTTCTATGTGCCTTGATCGTTCATGAAATACCGGGTTTGCAGCTATGTGTAGTGCTGCCTGGTTATCACAGTATAATAGGATAGGTTTATCATGTTGCACATGCAAATCCTTCAACAGATATAACAGCTATGTGACTTCACATGTTGTGGTTGCCATGGATCTATACTCAGCCTCAGCTGAAGATCTTGAAACCATGGATTGTTTCTTTGATCTCCATGATATTAATGAGTCCCCAAGGAATACACAATACCCTGTAAGGGATTTTCTGGTATCTGGACAACCTGCCCAGTCAGCATCACAGTATGCTTTCAGCTGCAAGTCTGAATCACAAGGAAAAAATACCCCTTGACCTGGAGTTCCTTTTATATACTGTAGTATCCTATTAGCAGCCTGCATGTGAGGAACTCTAGGCTGAGCTAGAAACTAACTTAACCTATTTATAGCATAGGTAATGTCAGGCCTACTCAAAGTCAAATACATCAACTTCCCTATAAGCCTCCTATATTGACTTGAATCTTTTAGAAGCTCTCCATTACCCTTTGATAGCTTAAGTTGCTGCTCCATGGGTGACTTCAATGGCTTACAACCCATCATTCCTGTTTCTTTTAGAATCTCAAGTGCAAACTTCCTTTGATTCAAGCTAATTCCCTTATCACTCCTTGCAATCTCAAGTCCCAAGAAATACTTGAGTGAACCTAAGTCTTTTATTCCAAACTTAGCATCCAGAATTGACTTTAAAATTGCCACACAGTTTGGATCATTTCCTGTAATCACCATGTCATCCACATACACAAGTAGTGCAGTAAACAAAGGACCCTTGGCAAACACAAATAATGAGTGATCGGCTTGGGATTGAACAAAACCAAGTTGCTGAATGGTTGAAGACAACTTAGTGTACCATTGTCTAGAAGCCTGTTTTAACCCATAAAGTGACTTAACAAGCTTGTAAACAGTAGGAGTAGTAGATGTAGATGTAGATGTAGATGTAGATGGAGAATGAAAATTTGAAGTTGAAGACCCCCCCTTACTGTGAAAACCAGGAGGCAGTGACATGTATACTTCTTCAAGCAAATCATCATGCAAGAAAGCATTGTTAATGTCCAATTGATGAAGGGGCCAAGATTTAGCAGCTGCCAAAGCAAGAACCACCTTGACAGAAACAGTTTTAGCTACAGGGGAGAAGGTTTCAATGAAATCTAGACCTTCCCTTTGAGTATAACCCTTGGCAACTAGTCTTGCCTTGTATCTATCAATAGTCCCATCTGCCTTCAATTTAATTCTATATACCCATTTACAGCCAATGGGGGTTTTACCTAGAGGCAAGGTAGTGAGGTCCCAAGTATGATTTTGTTCAAGAGCTTGGATTTCCTTATCCATAGCTTCTCTCCAAAGTGGATCTTTGACAGCTTGGAAGAAGCTTTGAGGCTCTTGAGGAGTAGAACTAACTGCCAAGACACAAGATTGATAGCTGGGAACAAGATGTGCATAGGTAAAACTATGACCAATATCATAAGGACCACCTGAATCAGGAGAGCAAGCTGAAGCACAAGAATAATCCTGCAAGTAAGCTAGAGGTTTTGAAGTCCTAGCTGACTTTCTGATAGGTGCAGGTGGTGCTTCTGGTGTTGATGCACAAGTCTGGTCTGGTAAGGCAGCTGAAGGTATTAAAGGAGACTGAGAAGGGAGACAATCAGTAGTGGGTGATTCAGCAAGTAAGGTGTTAGAGGTTTCAATAGAATGATCAACAATATTAGGGGCAGAGGGTGAAACTAAAGAACCAGAACAATCAGAAAGTGAGTTTGGTATAAAGACAGGAGTAACAAATGAGTCAGTACCTGTGCTGCAAGAATCAGTACCTTGAAAGGTAAAATCTGAAAGAAAAGGATCAACAAGAGCAGCATGTGTACCAACAAAAGGAAAAATATTCTCATGAAAAATTACATCCCTAGAGATGAAAACTGACTTACTAGAAAGATCATAGACCTTATAACCCTTTATCCCAAAAGGATACCCCAAAAATACACATTTTTTTGCTCTAGGATCAAATTTAGATCTGGTATGAGAAAGAGTAGAGGCATAACAAAGGCAACCAAACACTCTTAAGTGATCATAGGTTGGCTCATGACCAAAAAGGACTTCATAAGGTGTTTTGTGAGACAATGGTGAACTAGGGATTCTATTAATCAAGTAGACAGCAGTTAAAACACTATGCCCTCATAGATATAAAGGTAATTTGGATTGAAACATGAGAGATCTTGCAACATTTAAGATGTGTTGATGCTTCCTCTCAACAATAGCATTTTGTTGAAGGGTTTCAACACAACTTAATTGATGCAAGATACCCTTTTGAGCAAAGAAATCCTTTATGAAGAACTCAGTCCCATTATCTGTCCTCACAACCTTAATCCTTCTACCAAACTGAGTTTCAACCAAATTGTAAAATTGCTCTAAAACAGTCTGTGTTTGTGACTTGTGCTTCAACAAATAGACCTAAGTAGTCCTAGAACAATCATCTACAATGGTTAGAAAGTACTTGCAATTGTCAATAGTAGCAACAAAAAAGGGACCCCACAAATCACAATGCACCAAATCAAAACAATTTTCAGAAATATGAACACTTTTATTAAAAGGTAATCGTTTTTGTTTTGCAAGAGGACAAATGTCATAATGAAAATTGTTTACAAAACCATGAAGAGGCACTTTATTAATCTTCATCAAAGCCAATTTAGCATTTGATAAATGCCCTAATCTGAGATGCCAAACATGTGGCTGAACAGAATTGACAGAAAACACTGCAGAAGCTGAAGTAGAAATTGATTTGCTTTCTTCCAACAGGTAAAGGCCATTGTACTCTCTACCCAGACCAATTGTGCTCCAATGAGCAAGGTCCTGGATGAAGCAGAAAGTACCAAGAAAAATGAGGCAACAAAGAACAGATTTGGCTAACTTGCTGACAGATATGAGATTAAAACTAAAAGCTGGAACACAAAGCACATCATATAGAATAAGAGCTTCAGAAATTCTGACAGTTCCTATATGGGTTACTAAGGCAATTTCACCATTAGGCAGGTTTACATGTGTGTTTAGAGTAGAAGTTATGGAAGTAAAACAAGAAACTGAATGCACCATATGGTCAGTAGCACCTGTGTCTATGACCCAATCAGTGGATGAAAACATATCTTTATTGACTAGTTTTGCAGAGAAAACTGAATGCTTCAAGTTGGAATTAAAAGATAAACTAGAAGCCATACCTGCCGTAGTCTCAAGATAGGAATTAGATGTTGATGGATGTGAAATGGTGGCTGCCAAACCAGTACCAGCAGGAACACCAAATGAAGAAGCCACACCAGCAACTCCAGTCATCAAGCTTGGCACTCCATCACCATTGCTTACAGTAGCAGCTTGATGCTTATCACCAGAATTAGAGCTAGTGTTGAAGAAAGCCAACAGTTGCTCACATTGAGCCTTTGTGATTGGACATTGAACTGATCCAAGTGAAGAATGCTCAACCATAGCTCCTTGATCATAAGAGACTTGATTAGCATTAGATTTTCCCTTTGGCTTATACCCGGGTGGATATCCATGAAGTTTGTAACACTTATCAATGGTGTGCCCAAGCATGTTGCAATGTGTGCATAAAGGCCTTTCCTTTTTGTTGTTTCCTTTAGCCCAATTTGCATTCCCAGAACTATTCCCTTTTGAATTAACATACATAGCAACAAAATCTGGTTTTGCTGCAAAAGATCCTCCATGTCCAATGTTCCTATGAGACTCCTCTTGAAGAACTAAGGCATAAACTTTGCTAATTGAAGGAAAAGGCTCATACATCAGAATCTGAGTCCTTAGAGTCTCAAAATTCTCATTCAAACCCATCAAAAATCACATTACATGGGCTTTATCATGAGTAGTACTTAGGGTTTTCATTGCTCCACAACTACACTCTGGTAAAGGCTCAAGATTCAACAATTGATCTCATAATCTCTTAAATTTCGAGAAATACTCAGTCACAGACAACTGATTCTGAGTGATGTGTGAAATTTCCTTTTGAAGATTATAGATTTTGGGACCATTGCCTTGTGAAAACAAGTTTTTCAATTCTAACCACATATCTCTAGTAGTTTCACAGTAGATTATATTACTGGATACATCAACATGCATTGAGTTGATAAGCCAAGAAAGTACCATCGTATTGCAGCTTTGCCAATCTTCATAGAGAGGAGATTCTAGATCGGGCATAGGGATTCTACCATTGATGAACCCTATCTTCTTCTTAGCAGTGAGAGCTAAGATCATAGCCCTTGACCAGGAGTGATAATTTCGCATCCCAAGTAGTGGTTGTGTCACTAAAACGCTTCCTAGATTCTCACTTGCACTGAGAAAATATGGATTCTTAGGAATTGATTCATTGTTGATCGGATTTGATTGGTTGTTGACTGGATCAGATTGGTTGCTTGAATCAGGGGACGCCATTGAAGAAGCTTTGAGGTTTGCTTCGTTTTGGCTCTGATACCATATAAAATCTGGAACTCTCTCTCTCTAAATAAAAGATCAGATCTTATTGAATCAGAAAATGAATGATACAAAGCAACTGATCCCAATACAATAAAGGTATTCTATATATACACGTCTCTAACATAACCAATTCCCTAATTTTCAGCAAACTTGGTTATTAACAATCCTAAACTATACAATGGTATTACAGTATTTACATGACAGACCAATGGCTACAAGCCACATGTATCATAATCTCCAAAGCTATGTATGAACACTTCATGATAAGGCACAGCTTCAATGGTCTCTAGCACATCCTTGCAAGCCCACTGATGCTCTGTATCTGATGCCTCTGCTTCGCATTGCTTGTAACTGAATTGTGTGCAAGTGGTGCTGTTCCACTCTTGCATTGCTGTCCTCCACTAGTCTCAGCAGATGCATCCTCAAGTATGGAGCAAAGGGCATTAGTTTTAACAATGACACAATAATTCTACATGGGGGTGGGGATAAGAAGCTGATTGAGGAAAGATGTGCAGAGGTATGCGTTTGGCTTTTCTCTTTAATTCCTTGTTTATTTTCAAAATTTTTATTCAGTGTGCTATTCACTTGGATGAATTGTCTACCAATTTTTTTGATCAATAATTTTGACACATTAGAAATGCACTTAGTGCTACATGCATGGGTGAAATCAAAATTTTGATGACCTCCCTATAGTGGTATAAAGCTCTTACCTTTTTTTTTTTTGGTTGTCCCATTGGCTTTTTAGTTTTTATTTTTAATACTCAAATTCAACTCAACTTTACTCACAAAACTTCATTTTCAAAGGTTTTATTTGTTGAATTTCCTCAGCCAGCATCTACCTTGGTGTTTATTTGCAGTTAAATACTGACAGTGAGCATTTTGATTTGCTTTAGGCACCTGCATTCACAATAGCCTCAAATGCTGGTTTTGATGGTGCACTGTTTATTGGCAGATTGTTGGAACAAGATAATCATAATTTGGGTTTTGATGCTGCTAAAGGTTTGTTCTTTTATTTGCTACAAGAATTACCATCGTAGCCAACTTTACAATTTCGCATCCCTTTTCTTATTTCTGGGATTCAATTCTTCTCTTATTGGCGCTCGGGCTCCTGTTTCGGGGGATTTTTGGTCTATGGTAAAGCAAAATAGTGTAGGAAATTTCATGTTGTCTGAGTTGGAGCCTTTTCTCTCCAATAAAAAGAACATGGAAATGTCTGTGTCCAGACCCTGTAGGAATGGGGAGTGTCCACAAAGCCTTGTGCATTGTATGAAAGTTGAATTATTGAGAATGGAAAACTTTCCCACATGTTTATATTGAGAATTCTTATGAAAGTTGAATTATCCAATTTATTGCATGTGGATCTTGTTTCTCTTTCTTTTCTTTTCTAGTTTTTCTATATTTGTCTCAACACCTGGACTAATATCAAGTGATGATTTTTTAAAGCTGTTTAGTTAATACTTTCCTGGACATTTATTTAATAGTAGTCCTTGTGCAAAACAGGTGTATATGTTGACATGGTGGAGGAGAGAATCATAGATCCTCTCAAAGTGGTTAGAACGGCTTTAGTTGACGGCTTGACGCTACCAGGTAAAGATCATAGTTGGTTAAATGTGGAATCAATTGGAAAAAAGAATTATCTTTTCTTGTTTCTAAGATCTAATCGTATTAACTTCTGCCCCTCTCTTTGCATCTGCATTTTTTTAATAAAGTGAAGGATAGAAGTTAAATAAGTAATGACTAATGAACAATGTACGCAACTAAAAACATTATCTTTGGTGGGCCTAGGTAGTCAAATTTGCATCCATTTTAATCTAACCTGATGCAGCATTGTCTTCTGTTTGAGGATCTGACCAAAGTATGCCATTCCATACTGTTTTTATGAGGGTCAATGTAATCGTGTAATATGTGGTTGGGTGTTCCATGTCATTTTTTTTTTCTTTTGCTTACAACACGCCAGTACATCACCTTAGCATGGAGGAGCATTATGAACTTGGTTATATGTAGATTTGAGCTCTCTGTGGCATGTATGATTGAGAGATGGAGGGATTTGCTCCTCTTCACCTCTGAATCTATCAAAAGGGCCGCTTTGCAAGCCATCAGCAATGACCAAGTTTCTGTTCCCAGCCTTGTAATAGCTGTATTTACTCATGATCTTTGGCTGGATCACTACGAGTGCTATTGTCAGCTGTTTGAAGATGTCTATGCCACCTGTAGAAGGACAACTCTGCTGTTGGTTGGCTTCTCTGCTGGTAGGTGACAAATGCAATTTCAAAGTGAACATTGAGTTGGAGCTTGGATTTGCCCAGAGTCTGCGCATTATCAAGATGCCTGAATTGATGGAGTGCTTGTTGATCAATACCGCCGTTTGGCTAGGCCACTGGTGAACTCATGAGAAAGAGGCTGCCCCAGAACTCTAAACTGGTTAAGCTTGTTTGCTGCCAAACTGATTTGTGGGGTGGATAGAAGAGTCCTGCCGATCACTGAGCCTCTACTATGAGATTCAATGTTTTGTGAATAGCAAATTAAATCTTCAAAATATTGTCAATATTCTTACCTTACAATTAACAAAAAAAGAAAAAAAAATCTATATAATTTTGAGATCGCATTTGAATATATAATATAGTTTTTTTTTCCAATTTATACATGGATTTATCTGCTTCACTATAGGTCTGAACTTGTATCCACTTACCAAACATTTCATAGAATGATTGAAACACAGTTCAATCGCATCGTTAAGATCTTTCGGTCAGATAATGCTCAAGAATATAATGATAAATCTTTCTTGTCATTTTTAGATAGTAAAGGTACTCTCTCTCACCAGTCTTGTCCTTACACCTCTCAACAAAATGGTCATGCAAAACGAAAACACTGTCACATTCTTGATGTTGTTTGCACCTTTCTCATTTCTTCCTCTATGCCTGAGCGCTTTTGGGGTGAGGCAGCACTCATTGCTATTTACACCATTAATCATGTTCCTTCACCGACCACACATAACAAATCACCCTTTTAGCTCCTTTATGGTCAAACTCCTAACTACTCATCTCTTTAGATTTTTGGTTATGCTTGTTTTGTCTCTCTTTCTCCTCATGAACGAACAAAGCTCCAACCTCGTGCTCGTCTCTGTTGCTTTCTTGGCTATGGTGTATCCCAAAAGGGTTTTCGTTGCTATAACCCCATCACTCATCACCTTCGTGTCTCCCGTCATGTTGAGTTCTGGGAATGTTGTCCTTTCATGAGTCTTTAGCAGTTTCCTGTGTCCTTTTCCTTAGAGTCTCCCATTTTTACTGATCTTTTCCTCCCTCTTTATCCTGAATTTGTGGAGGATTTTTCAACATCAGCTACCTCTCCAGATGACTCGTCTCTAGTTTTGTCCCTGGCATATAATCTGCCTGTCTTGGATCTTGTGACACCACCATCCCCTGAGCCTCTTGTTGGTCCTGACCTTCGTCGCTTTACTCAGGTAAGCATTCCTGTTCCTTATCTCACTGATTATCACTACTCTTTTGCTCTTGCCACCCTTTATAAGCCTCACACCTATCGTGAGGCTTATATTAACCCTATTTGGTAGCAAGCTATGTTTGAAGAACTAGATGCCCTTCACAAAAATCACACTTGGGATATGGTTAATTTGCCTCCTAGTTAGTTTGTAGTAGGTTGTAGGTGAATTTACAAGATCAAGACCAAGGCTGATGGATCTATTGAATGATACAAGGCTCGCCTTGTTGCCAAAGGCTTTACTCAGGAATATGGCATTGACTATGAGGAAACTTTTGCTCCTGTAGCTCGCCTTACATCTATCAAATGTCTTATTGCTATGGCTGCCGTTTGCAGTTTGCCGTTGGCCTCTTTATCAGATAGATGTGAAGAATGCTTTCCTTAGTGGAGACCTCCAAGAAAAAGTGTACATGCAACCACCCACTAGCTATACTCACTCCGGCCGTCAAGTTTGTCACCTTCGTCATGCTCTTTATGGCCTTAAGCAAGCTCCTTGGGCTTGGTTTGAAAAGTTTAGCTCAATTGTTGCTTAGTAGGGTTTTACTTCGAGTCATAATGACACTACTCTCTTCGTTTGAAGATCCTTTGTTAGTATCACTCTTATTCTTCTTTATGTTGATGACATGATTATTACTGGAGATGATTCTGCAGGTATCGCTCTCTTCAACACTTCCTTAGTCAGTATTTTGAGATGAAAGATTTGGGCATTCTCAACTATTTTCTTAGGCTTGAGGTTACCTCATCCTCTGATAGATACTATCATTCCCAAGCTAAATATGTTTTTGACCTTCTCTCCAAGGCCGGTATCACAGACAACAAACTGTTTCCACTCCCTTGGAATACAATGCCAATCTCACACCTTTGGATGGTGAACCTATATCAGATGCTACTCGTTATCGTCAACTGGTTGGTAGTTTGATCTATCTCACTGTCACTCGCTCGGATATTTCACATGCCGTGAGTATGGTTAGTAAGTTCATGGATGCCCCTTGTTCTGTCCATTATGCTGCTGTTCTTCGAATTCTCCAGTACATCAAGGGCACACTTTATCATGGTCTTCACTACTCCTTTCGGTCTTCTTTCAAGCTCCATGCTTATTCAGATGCAGATTGGGCAGGTGATCTGACTGATCGATGCTCCATCACAGGTTTTTGTTTCTTGTTGGGTACTTCTCTTGTCTCATGGCATAGCAAGAAGCAACACGTGATTTCTCGTTCCAGTACTGAGGTTGAGTATCGTGCTCTTGTTGAGACCACCTGCGAGCTTGTCTGGCTTTGATGGCTCTTGGCTAACATGGATGCTCCACAGCCTACGACCACTTCTCTTTATTGTGATAATCATAGTGCTATCTATGTTGCTCATAACGATGTCTTCTATGAACGCACCAAGCACATTGAGATCTGATGAACTCTGGGATATCAGTGGACTGAAAATGCTGGGCCTTGATAAACTTGCGACTGGATCCTGAGAAAACAAGTAAAAACTCAGAGGAGACCGGTGGAAGCCGGCCAAGAACCCTCCGATGGTGAAGTTAGTCTCTGACTGAAAAATGTAAACTCAATTTCTCAAGAACAGAATGGCTTACTCTTTCATTGGCGTGTGCTTATATAGTATGCGGGAAGCGGTTACTTGTTTGGTAACCGTTCCTACAGTTGAGGAATCCAACAGACTTGGAAGTAACTGACGTAGAAGTTTGTATTTCACAATGGTTGGGCTTGACTGGTGACGCTACGTTCTTCCACTCGGCGGAGACATGGTAACCTCCTCTGTCCATTATGGACGAGGGGATGGTAGCAAGCTCGTCTGTCCTTTATGGACGGACGAACGGTAGAAAGCCCGTCTATCCTCAAGGACAGACGGACGATAGTGAGCTCGTCTGTCCTTAAGGACAGACGGACGAGTTAGCAAAGATACCTCATGTCTATCCTTTGGACGACGCGTATGGACGGGAGATGACTTAGCGAATTTTCGTTGCACATCAGGATCAACTACCATATCAATCACCAGCATCTCAAGAAAGGCAATCTCCAGTTATTCTCCACCTCGTTTGCCGACCAACCTACTAATATCTTCACTAAAACTCACCCGCCTAGTTGTCTTTGAGATCTAATATCCAAAATCCAGTTGACTTCCTCCTTGCCACCTCGAGTTTGAGGGGGGAGGGGTGTTAGTATTGTTGGGAAATTTAGACCCCAGTTGATAGAATTATCAAGTTTTAAACCCAAGTTGTTAATTAGATTTATTGTGAATAAAACTTGTTAAAATAAACAAACATCAATATCATGTCAAAAACATGCAGCGGAAAAATAAATAAGACAAGATATGATGACCCAAGAAAACCAATGAAACAAACTAGTTTCACAATAAAAAACCTAGAGGAAACCTTCCCAAAAAGCAATCCACTATAGTAAAGAGAAGTTTTAGATCTAGTACAAAACCTTTGTCCCTAGACTCTACAATCCCCGCAGATGAACTTATAGTAGAAACCTTCTACCGCTTCAAAACCTTTGAACTCTTCAATATATAAATGCCACCCTTTTTGTTGCACGGATCCAAGTACGTGACTAACTCCTTTGCACGAATCCCAGTATGTGACTCACTCACCAACTTGAGGAAGATTGTTGGTTGCAAAGTTCTTCACTTCATTAACAATGAAGATTAAGAAGTACTTGGCTACAAAACCCTAAGGCGCAAAGACGCAGTAGCTTCTTTCAGAGAGAATAAGGCTTCGGTCACCTTTTGCATATGTTCTCCTTATATTTTTTTTATGTGACGGCTTTTAAAATAAATCTTATATATGTCTAGGGTTGTGAGAAAAGAAACCCTACACATACATGCCAGCATGGGCCGAAAATCAGATCTGAAAATCTGAATTCCCGTAACCTCGATAAATAGTATCTGTCGAGCCTATCTGTCAAGCAGCTGTCAAGCTTTAATGAATCAGCACTTCTTCACTTGTTTCTTGGACAGATTTGCATGGCTTTAATAGTAGACTTGAACAACATGTTTCTTGAAGTATTAAACACATCCTAGATCTACCCAAATACAAGTAAAGTGCATTTTGTCAAAGGATTAACCAATTATATAAAATATTGACATATGTTCCTAACAAGTGAATCATATATGTCCTAACAATCTCCCTCTTTGGCAATTTGTGACAAAACCACAACAAACAAATGAGATATGAGAGAAGTTATAAATCACTTAACTCATATTCACTTGTTGAATATAATAAAATCTATTCTAACACAAACTCTTGAAAAACTTTGCAAGAAGAGAGTTTATGGTAAGTAGACTTTGACAACCTGTATTTTTGAAACTCTTTAAACAAAACTTATCAAGGCATCTTTGTGTGAAACAGAAATAATAGATTGCATACAAGTAATGAGAAGCATGTGTATAAAGAGAGAAAGAAACAATACATGTAAGGGTAGGTGAAAGAAACATACATCAACATATATAAAGAAGATAAGTACAATGTATGTCAATAATGGTCACAAGACCCATATACAAGAATAAATGTATCTCAAATAGAAAGAAAAGAAAACGATACAAGTAATCCTCACTATATCCCTCAAAAATCAACACTCCCCCTAACAAAAATGTCCTATACTAACTCTCCCCTTAAGAATGACTACTCTCATATCCAAAACTACTCCCCCTTTTCGTCACGAGTGACAAAGAGTACAAGAAGCTAGAACGCTTCACCTGAGAAATATAAAGATGATCAAGGGGGCACAAAGAATCTATAAAAATGCATGAATGTAATGAAACAAGATGCTATGGATGACAAGATAAAAGAAAGATTCAAAACATGTGAAAAACAATGCATGCAAGAGGATCTCGATCGATCGAGAGGTGTCGAGATTCTATCGAGCCAACCTCGATGGATCGAGAAGCTATTGAGAACCTATCGAGGATCCAGAAGAAATCTCAATCGATCCACCTAACTGTCGAGAAGCTATCGAGATTGCGATAAGAGGAAGTTGAAAAGCTCGATAGATAGCCAGGTGTCGAGAAGCTGTCTAGATTGCTTAAAAACAGTTTTTCAAGAAGGGAAAAACATAGATATGAATGCAATCAAGCATGCAACTCAACCAAGGATCCAAACAACATTTTAAGTTCTTAAAATCATCTCTTAACAACAATTTTAAGCACATAGATCCCAAAAACACACACACACTAAACAAGTCTAACCAATTTTATATTTCAAAAACAAGTTAAGACAATTTAGTGAGCATAAATTAACACATGTAAACCTTGTGATGGCCAAATCATATTGTACCTGCATATGTATCAAGAGTAGCAAAGAATATTGCGTGTTGTGTGTGAAAAACATCGCAAGATTGCATAAGTGTATACATGTTATGACGGTTTGAGATATGAGAAAATCACTTTAACTCACACACAATCATAACTGTTTGATGGGGACTATCACCTTCGAGGTACATCCTATAACTCCCACATCTCCTAGAATACACGCTTGCAATCATATTTAAAACATTTTGATCTTTTTGCTTTTTATTTTTCTTTGCATATTTTTCTTTTTAAGCAAATCATGCATGGGCATATAAGAGAGAGAAAAGAAATGTCCAATGATGTTAAGCATTTGACATTCCAATTTTGCTATGCCGAAGCACACAAATGTCATTGACATTGCACTTTTGCTATGCCGAAGCATACAGATGTCATTTCATGATTGGTAGGCAACAGTGGTGAAATGGTTATTTATACCTTTCTCTTAGAATTTTCTAGTCCTTTCCGTCAAAAAGAGTGATACGAGTGTTAAGTACAAAAAATTACTTGATCTTACTCATCACAAACAAGAGCCACAAAACTCACTTGCTTAGTTGTGCATAGAGATGCTTATCTAAGTTACAAGAAATACAAAGTTTAGAAAACTTTGTTTTAATGGCCATCCAAGGTATACAAGTACCAATGTACACAAACACACACTGTTTTTGTATTTTTCTGATTTTTTCTTTTTATTTTTATTTTGAAAACAAACAAAATAAAAAATAAACAACCAAACAAAAACAAACAAACAACATGAAAGCATGAAAGAAAGATGCATATGCAGGAAGGCATGATAAAAGGGTGCAGATGCATGAAGGCATGATTCCAAAAACATATAAGAAATCAAGCAAAAAGAGTCCTACTTTAGATAGAAAGAATTAAAGCAAAGGACAAACAAAAAAGACAATTAAGTCTTAGGCTCCTTTCTCACCCACACAGCACAAGTCTTTGGCCGTGAAGATGAAAATGCATGTGTCCTAGTATGTCTACTAAAGGACATAGAAGAATTGGAATTCTCCTGAAATTGAGTTAAAAAGCTCAAAGCTTTTAATAACTCTCCAAACAAATGTTTAGGCCCTTGAGAGGAAACCTGTGACCGTTTGGACAATTGCTTATGAGGATACAACTTAAAGTAATTAGGACGAATATGTCCAGAAACACCACAACGGTGACAAACATGAGGTCTAACAAAGGATTTATAATTAACCAAATCAATTTTGGATTTCATACCTTTATCACATTTCTCAGATTGTGGCACAAAGACAGTCCTTGATCCAGAAGCTGGGGAAGATGAGGGGCTGGAGGAGACAGCATATCCTGAGCCAGTCTTATTAGAATTAGGCTTTTGAGCACTCAATACCTCATCAAGCTTTGCACTAGACATCCTCTCTATTTGAGTTCTAGCTTGACTAAGCTCTACCTCAAGATTCTTGACCTTCTCTTCTAATGAGGTGTTCTCCACAACAAGTGTCTCAACTGACCTTGTAGTCTCAACTAGTTTGACTAACAGATCAGCTTTTTCAGTTTTTACCTTATTAAGCTCTTTTCTACAAAGATGAGAAGTCTTTTCAGATTTTATAAATTCAGTGCATAGCTTATCATAGGCTTCCTGAAGGGTCAACTTCTGGGGTACTTCATCATTAGAAGAATCCTCTCCATTACTAGCACTCTCCACAATCACCTTATTGGTTGTGGTAGCAAAGGCCATAAAATGACCACATTCATCCACATACTTATCGGAAGAGTCATCCTCAGTATCACTCAAGTAGCAACCGACCCTTTATCTTTTGACTCCTTGGTCTTTTCCTTCATAAGGTAGTTTGGGCACTCTATCCTCATATGACCAAAACGTTTGCACTCATGGCATTGGATGAGGGATTTCTCATTCTTGCCCTTCCTTGAGGATTTAGATTTCCTAGGAGGTTTGCCCTTATCCTTTTTCCTAAATTGAAGAAACTTGATAATCTCATCAATTATGAAAGTTAGATCCTCATCTTCATCTTCATCTTTACTTTCATCTTCATTTACAGAGTCCTCAATCTCTTCCTTTATACCCTTGAGAGCCAAGTTTCTACTCTTTCCACCTTTTCCCATTAAACCTAATCTCATCTCATAGGTTTGAAGGTTCCCTACAAGCTCAGTCAAAGGAAGTTGATCAATGTCCTTCACTTCCTCAATGACAGTGATCTTGACATGGAATCTTTTAGGTAAGGACCTAAGGATTTTCCTAACAATTTTGGATTTTGCAATAGATTCTTCAAGATTGAAGGCAGAATTCACAATATCCATGAGTTTAGCATAGAACTCATCAAAGGTCTCATCCTCCACCATCCTTATTTCTTCAAAACTACTAGTGAGTCTTTGAAGCTTCACAGTCTTTACTGCCTTGGTACCTTCATAGGTGGTCTCAAGAATGGTCTATGCTTCCTTACCAACTTTCGTGGATGATATTTTCTTGAATTCCTCATTAGTCACCCCACAAAACAAAGCATTCAAGGCCATACTGTTGAAATTTGCCGCTATGATTGTTGCTTCATCCCAATCTACCGATGCTTCCTTTGGCTTAATCCAGCTAACTTCAACAGCTTGCCATACCTGTTCACCTAGAGCCTGTAAAAAAAATTTCATACGAACTTTCCAGTATACATAATTAGTTCTATCAAATAAAGGAGGAATCAAAAGAGATTGTCCACGATCCATGACAACAGGGGTCAAGGATCACACTCAAGAAATTAATCCAATTAGAGTGTACTTGCTCTGATACCACTTGTTGGGAAATTTAGACCCCGATTGATAGAATTAACAAGTTTTAAACCCAAGTTGTTAATTAGATTTATTGTGAATAAAACTTGTTAAAACAAACAAACATTAATATCATGTCAAAAACATGCAGCGAAAAAATAAATAAGATAAGATATGATGACCTAGGAAAACCAATGAAACAAACTAGCATCACAGTAAAAACCCTAGGGGGAAACTTTCCCAAGAAGCAATCCACTATAGTAAAGAGAAGTTTCAGACCTAGTACAAAACCTTTGTCCCTAGACTCTACAATCCCCGTAGATGAACTTACAGCAGAAACCTTCTACTGCTTCAGAACCTCTGAACTCTTCAATATATGAACGCCATCGCATCCAAGTACGTGACTAACTCCTTTGCACGAATGCCAGTATGTGACTCACTCACCAACTTAAGGAAGATTGTTGGCTGCAAAGTT
Source organism: Quercus lobata (assembly GCF_001633185.2). Lineage (NCBI taxonomy): Eukaryota > Viridiplantae > Streptophyta > Magnoliopsida > Fagales > Fagaceae > Quercus > Quercus lobata. The sequence goes on from NC_044908.1 coordinate 73,854,580, forward strand.
CTTCACTTCATCAACAATAAAGATCAAGAAGTACTTGGTTACAAAACCCTAAGGCGCAAAGACGTAGTAGCTTCTTTCAGAAAGAATAAGGCTTCGGTCATCTTTTGCATATGTTCTCCTTATATTCTCTTATGTGACAGCCTTTAAAATAAATCTTATATATGTCTAGGGTTGTGAGAAAAGAAACCCTACACGTACATGTCAGCATGGGCCGAAAATCAGATCTGAAAATCTGAATTCCCGTAACCTCGATAGATACCTCGATAGATAGTATCTGTCAAGCCTCATTAAACCTCGATAGATGGCTATCTGTCGAGCAACTGTAGAGCAACTGTCAAGCTTTAATGAATCAGCACTTTTTCACTTGTTTCTTGGACAGATTTGCATGGCTTCAATACTAGACTTGAACAACATGTTTCTTAAAGTATTAAACACATCCTAAATCTACCCAAATACAAGTAAAGTGTGTTTTGTGAAAGGATTAGCCAATTACATAAAATATTGACATATGTTCTTAAGAAGTGAATCACATATGTCCTAACAAGTATATAGCTTAGTTTAGTCTAACCCATTAGGCTTAGCCCAGTATACTGTACTTATAGTATACTCATATTACTTGTACTTCACACATACTTAGCCAATATAAGACTTTCTATTGTATAGTGTTATTCATATAGAATATACATCAATATACAGACTCCTCAGGATTTCTCTGTCTCACTTTATATTCTTAACAATGTTTATGGTCTCACTGTTCTTTTTCAGCTACCTTTTAGCTTTATCTACAGTACTTTTAGCAAAAATTTTTCAATTTCAGCTAAATAAGCTGTTCCCATACAGACACTTAGTCCCTTAAACAGTTAAAAAAAAATGACTAACTAGCCTAGCAGTATTTAGAGATCTCTAAATACTAGTCTAGCAGTATTTAGGGAACAAATTAGTCAATTTTAAAAACTCTTGAACTTGATTGACAATAGACCAAATGATTAAAGTATATTATTGGATTTTAGAAAAAAAATCATACGGAAAAGTGAAAAAGATTAAAGAATATATTCTAGTCAAAATTGTTGTGCGGCACGAGTGGTAAAAGTCAATGATGGGTGGAGACTGGAATGGAACTATGACGGAAGCATCGGCTAAACTGATCAACTTTCTGGTGCAGTGAAAGCACTGTCTATAGTAGCATTTTTGTTGTAATTCTTTGTCCAATACTGTTGAAATTCCTTTCCTTGATAAAAATTAAAGGACAAAACTTAGGTACAGTACCTTATGTGTTGTTCCTTAGGTTCTCCTCTTAAGATTTAGCCATGTGACTACTTAACTAAAAAATACACTTCCCATGAGAAAAAATCCACATGGCAAAATCTTAAAAATGGAACTTAAGGAATAGTACGTAAGTACTGTACTTAAGTCTTGCTCAAAATTAAAATTCGTAGAGTTCTTTTGTGGGGGCCAGAAGAGTGTGACCAATATGAAGGGCTTTTGTATTGGTTAACAACTTGCATATAAAAAAACTCGCATATGCGATCCAAAGGCCAAATCCTACTCATGCAATGTACTCATTGCTTAGTATGAATCTCTTAGTCCAAGGTTCAGTCCAGAAGGGGTATTATTAAGAAGGAATAAGAATTCTTTTCATTTTTCTTCCATTTCATAATTTTTTATTTATTTATGTTAATATATTAATTAATAGGTTAAATATATTGATTTTTATATATTAATTATAGATAAATGGTGCACAAATTATTTATAAAAAATGAATTTATATAGTTATTTTCATAAAATTTATATTAAAAATAACAATATGAAATTCTTCCTCATCGAAACAAAATCATTGAAAGGTAAAAATAAAAAAATAATAAAAAAGAGAGAGTAAAACATCCAATAAAAAAATATAAAAAATAATTGCAAGCTTAAATTAGTTGAAATAATTATTATTTTTTTTTTTTTGAATTCACTAAATTGATATGTTCATTTTCTTATTATATTAATATGAACAATTTATATTTCTTAAATCCTTTTAGTGACATAATATATGTGTGTGGAACCAACATCGTACTAGTCTAAATTTGTTCCATGTAATTAAACTCAATATTAATAGTGTAAATACATTTGTTTTTATGCACTAATTATTTGTAGGTGGTGCACTTATTAGTTATGTAAAATGAATTATTATTATTATTTTTATTTAATTTATACAATAAACAATTGATTTTGAAAGATGACATTTTTACTTAAAATGAGTTGTTTTGGCAACAATTGAATCAGAGCAAGGAAAAAGATAAAATCAATTTTACTTACATGTAATCAAATTATAAAAGATAATTGTATGCTTAAATTAGTGAAAATAATTAAATATTTTTCAATTCACTTAAACAATAGGTTTATATTCTTGATTATCCTTTTTATCGTAAATAATTCAAGAATCCAAAATGTGATTCCCCATATAGGATTTGACCGAAGAAAATAGCACTCACATGTCATGATTTTTATGGTTTAAAATTTGGATGGAAGGAAAGAATCGCACAACACAAAAACCGAAGAGAATAGTAGGTGCCAATAGGGCTAGAAGCACATTCCTATGAGATCTATTTGGGAAACGATACTGAGTATTTTTTGTTAAATCCAAATTCTGGACTATCCAAATCATCCTGCAGGCCCATTAATGAGATATGTCCAAGTCTCATGTTTATTTTGTCCAAAGGTCCCTTAGTTCATAACTCCCGTCTCGGAAAATCACTCCAAAAAATCACTTTTATTACCTAACTCTTATAAATGAAAATTGGGAAATTATTTTTTTACAACATACAATCTTATCTAATAACTTTTTACAGCATAATCATTTGCTCAATTAACTGGACCTTCCTTCCCAATACGTATCCTATTCCTATTTTATAGAAATTTAGTCTACAATATTAAGTTCACCATTATGCAAAACCTAATGCCAATCTTATATAGTTGTACGTATTCATTGTGGTACAATACTAGAAAAACTAAGCTCATTTACAGAGATTTCATCCATTTGAATAAATTTAGCCACAGAAAATGCAGGGTGTTTTGGTTTAGGAAGGGCTATTGAATCACTTCCTAGAAGTGCTACCACAGTTGACATGGTAAGTCTATCTTGTGGATCTTCTTGCACACACAAAAGTCCGATATGTATGCACTTTACAATTTCTGATGTCGAACATGATTCCATCAAGAAGCTGTCCACGAACTCTAACACTTTATCTTCACACCACAATCTCCATGCCTATCAATTTAGATTTCTAATAGAGTTAAATTTCATATATGCAATCCATATTTTAATGTCTAATTCTAATTCATGGAGAAAAAAAGTTAACATACATATGCAAGGAGTGTTTGAGCATGTTCGGTAAGGTAAAAGCCACTATTCTTTTTCCCACTAATAATCTCAAGCAAGATTACACCAAAGCTGAAGACATCTGACTTCACAGAAAATACTCCTTCCATTGCATATTCTGGAGCCATGTACCCGCTATTTGTATACAAACATTATTATTATTATTATTAAAACCAAAAAGGAGAGAAAGATATAGGAAGAAGCGACTTACTATGTTCCTACAACTCTTTTGGTGTTAGCTATATTTTGGTTTTCAGAAAAGATCCTTGCCATTCCAAAATCTGATATTTTTGCAACCATGTCATGGTCCAACAACACATTGCTAGGCTTCAAGTCCCTGTGAATGATTTTAAGCCTGGAATCCTCATGAAGATATAGAAGTCCTCTAGCAATCCCACTAATAATGTTATAGTAAGTCTTCCAATTAAGTTGTGAGCGCCTTTTTGAATCTGAAATTCAATATTAATGTTAAGTTATGACATCATGAATAAATGTGAATTGTAGAAGTGTACATGAAGTCCAAAATATTAACAAGCTTATGGAACAAAATGTAGGACGAAACAAACCAAAAATAAAAATATCAAGGCTTTTGTTGGGCATGAACTCGTATACAAGCAGTTTTTCCTCTCCCTCTATGCCAAATCCCAATAACCTCACAAGATTCTTGTGCTGAAGTTTTGCAATAAGTATGATCTCATTTTTGAATTCCTCTAAGCCTTGTAATGACTTTGTTGAGAGCCTTTTAACTGCTACTTTCTTCTGGTCAAGTAGCACACCCTGAATGAAATAACCACCAAACAAACAAATTGAGGACAAAGTTGTTAGTCGGTGTGGGAATATCATGGTAGGAAGGCAAACTAGGAGTTTGCAAAGGTTGCATAGGTTTAGACAAGACAAAGATTTTGTAAGTTGCAAGCTATGTAATTGTTCCTCTTATAGTGTTTTTCGATAGGATTGATTTTTTCCTAGTAGTGGTTTTTTCATTTGAAAGGTTTTGTCTTCATTATTCCCGCATTGTTAATCACTAGGGTGTTTAAAGCGTACTTTTCAGCTATGTGCATGGACACGAATGTGAGTACGGGTACGATACAGGTACGAATATGGGGATATGGTAATTTTTGAAAAACAAGGGTATGACATTGTGGGAGTATGGCAATTAATTAATATTTATATTTCGGTATATTTTTTAAATATTTATAGACATAAAATATGTTTATGTCTAGAATTTAAATTAAGTAAGAACAAGAAATAAGTAAATTAACACCCAAAGTAGTACAATAACACCCATAAAATGTTGTTTAAGGTACAAACCAAAAGTTTAAATAGACTACATTTATCATCAAACTAAAAACATAAATAAAAAATAAAAAAATAAAAAACACGTGCTAACTGTATAACGCAGATAAAATCACCAAACCAAACAAAATAAAAAAATAAAAAAAATAAATACCATACCTATACACACAGTAGGCAGAAGATAAGTGTAAACCCAAAGCAAAAAAAAAAAAAAAAAAAAAAAAAAAGAAAAAAAGAAAAAGGAAAGAGAGTCAAATAACACGATACTTGAAGAAGGAAAGAGGGAAACGGCGGAGGGAGAGATGCTTTGGGGTCATCAGAGAAGTTTCGATGGTCGCCAATGTACGCCCTATGACGGCCACCAATCTCAGCACAGAAGCTAAGGAGTGAGGATTGAAGCCTGAAGGTGAAGGAGTGTGTGTGGGCTATGAGGCGTCAGTCACAAAAGATAGAGGCAAGCAAATTCTAAGCTTTCTTTTTCTTTTTCTTTTTAGAATTGTCATGTCCACCATGTCGGAGCCGTGTCGGAATTTTTTTTTAAAAAAAGAGACACCGCTGGACACGGATTTTGGGTGTGTCTTACCTGTACCCGTGTCCACACAGGTACTGGGCCAAAAATGCCATGTCCGTGCAACATAGCTTTTCAGTAAGGAAATGGTGAGATTAACATTGATGATGTGTCCAACGCTTAAATTGGCTCTAGAATAGTTTACTTTGTATAATTTTTAAAAAGCTTTTAAATTTCTAAAAAAACTTACATTTATATGCAATAAATTTTCTATCTATGTTTATTTTGAGTTATAAAAAAACGCAAGAAATGAACTTCGATTATATATACCTTGTAAACTTTTCCGAATCCACCTTCACCAATCTTGTTGTCATCTGAGAATTTATTTGTGGCGGCTTCAATTGTCACAAAATCAAATTGCAAGGATTCTACAGCTGATATTTCACTTGCAGCTAAATATCCAAAAATAAATAAACGTAAGAGAGATAAATTGCAAAGAGCAATATTTGCAGATATGATGAGGTGGGAGTTTATAGATAATCAATATATTCTTTATCATTTTTTGACAAATTACCAACCATCCTAGAAGTTTAACCTACAAATAGAGAGCAATTTACTATTTCTAATTTATATAGTTTTTCAAGTGCCGCTTAACACATCCATAATGAAAGGATTCCTTCACGTATAATTTTGAAAATGCGGAGATTGTGTTATGATCGTATGAACACAAATCCACTTGCATTAGCATACCATGATAATTAAGGAGACCATCAGATTGCTTGGGACTCTCTTCGTTTATAGCATCAGACTTCTTTCTCGCTCTCCTCCGGAGGAAACAGTAGGCCAGAATGACTAGCACCACAGAGGCAGCAATTGTAACAACAATGGCGATAATAATTACCGATGAGATTTTGCCTTTTCCTGCAAAAACAATATCATGTTTTATTGACAACAGGTAATAGTCAGTTACAAGAAGTGCTGCCTAATCAATTAATTACGTCTGATCAGTATAGATGAGAGTGAAAGTACCATTAGAACATCTTGGTTTGGCTGGTATACTCGAGTCTTATATTAGTTACTCACTTTTATTTATATAAGATAAAAATTCTACTTTAGTTTAATCTAAGTGTATATGTGTGTGAAGTTCTCCCCAGAGACTTGAACCCTAATCTTTTGTTGGAAAGCACAATTTTGCATCTCATACAAAACAAATAGCGAAAGCAACATAAAGATCTACTTCATTCATGAGAGATAACATATAACTTTGAATTCTTAAACAAAAAACAGAAAGCATACCTTGATACAGTGAAATTCAAAAACAAGTCTTGAGAAGACCTTCAATCTTCATCCCAATTCCATATAGTGCCCAAGATGAGTGGTTTCTCAATCAGTTTTTAAGTACGTTGATTTTCCTTTTTTGTTAAAGTGTATTCTAAAGATACTACAAAGAAAACTATTTTTTATTCTTTTAATCATATATACCTTTTTAACTGTCTAAGCAATTATTTTATTTAATAACTCTTATTAAATAAACAACCGATTATCTAATTGGGTTAACCTTTTGGGCTAGCCCAATTGGGCTTTAGTGTGTGGCTTAAGATGGAATGGGTTTCGGGCTTATCTATCAACTCTTGACAAGCCCATACTTACCATTAATTATATAACAAGTACCACTATGGAAATATAATTGTATTCTAGGCCTTATTAATAAATTATATTCCAATATTCTAATATGTATAATTTGACCCCTCCATGAAATATCCATTGTGAACAAAGTTATAATAAACTGTCACTTTGCAAACAATAATTTTATTCCTTGAGTCCCTGGTTTAATCTTTTAGTCATTCATATTTATTAAATCTAATTTTATTAAATATTAACTTTAGTAACTTTTTACTAAAGTAGCTGGCTTTGAATAATCAGTTCCTATTAAACTTATCTCAAGGGGATATTTCGTGTCTCTATAGAAAGAGATTATGGATTCCATCTTGAAAATATGTGTTCTCTCAACACTATGTGCGGTTACCCAATATACTAAGGTTTTGACTGTTAAATTAGATCTCACTCTTGATATATCAAAGTAACCTACATTTCATGATCGTGAGATTTATTACTCAGGTAACAGTTGTTAATTGAATAATTAATCTCACAGCGGTTCAGTTCAATGTGTCTTACACACTTAAGACACATCAACACATCAACTAGAAGTCTCTACTTCCATGATCAAGACAAACCATCTTAGTTGACATGTTATAGTTTTTGCAGATGAAACATCCAATTTCATCACCGACTACGAACTACATTTTTTGAGTTTACAAGGAACTAGCGATTTATATCTTCTGTAACTAAATCACATACAATGCATTTCAATAACTATGATAATGTCCAATTAGTTCATTCACAAATAGTCTTATATAATTAAACAATTTAATTATTTATAACACACTAATAAATTGGATTTTTAGGGCATAAATCCTTACATCCTTACCCACCCCATCCCACTCAGTTCTAATTCTAATATTTGTTGAAGTTAGTGAACCTCACACACTAACTCAACGAAAGAGACTCACGCTCACAAAGCACACAAAGTGAAAGAGCATGAAGAGGAAAGAGGTAGAGAACACACTTCATGTCTTTTATTTAAATTCTTTCATTGTTACATACAAATTGATGAAGGTGTAGCTTTATATAGCCTCCATGCACTCTCTTAACCTTCATTATATTTATTGCTTAACATCAAAAATCTCCACCATGTATTTACTTCATAAACTCCCCACATTCATAATTCTCCACATAATTAACTTCAAGAAAGTCTTTCACTTGCATTTATTCAAATATTATTTAATATACAAAAAACTTATAATATTAATGAAAAATTAATTAAACAAGTTTAACATCTACTGTCTCCCGTTAAATTTGTTTTTCTAGTCACCTTAAGTAAGGCTCTTAGCTTGTAAAATACATCATACTTGATTGGTTTGGTGATTATATATGCAACCTGATCATATTACTTCATGAACTCAAGTTGAAGTTCCTTTCTTGTAATACATTCTCGAATAAAATGATGTCTTGTATCATTGTGAGTGCTTGGGTCATGAAAGAATGGATTTTAAGCATGAACTAGTGTTGACTTCTTGTCCTCAAATATCTTTGTAGATTTTTCTTGAGGTATATGCAACTCCTTTAATAAAATTCTAATGCAAATCGTATGACAAACACTAGAAGTACACTTAATCATATTTAGCTTCACAAGTGCAAAATGTCACAATTGGTTGCTTCTTAATAGTCCATGTAAAAACAGAATTACCCATGTAGAATACAAAACCAATAATAATCTTTTTCTCTTCCATATCTCTAGCCCAATTGCTAGCTATCACTATAGCTAGCAAATTTAACTCTTTAGAAAGGTGAATACAATAATCCAAAATCATGGTTTCATTTTGAAATTGTGAATACACACACAACCCGAAGAACTACTAAAATAATTTCCAAGTTGAAAGTCACGACCTAGGAAGCACGGACACTTCATTTAGGGTGTGTACCTGCATTATTCTCGTGTTGTATCAGTCATTTTATGTTATAAATTTTCAGAATTTTTTTGTGTCACACTGTCATACCTGTGTCTGTACTTCCTAGATCATGACTTCAAGTCACAATTATTTCAATTATTTTTTGAGATATGTTTATAATTGTGTAAAACAATTTGTGTGCAATAAGTATTTTTCCTTTTCTTTATATTGTGAGTTTTGGGCTGTACATGTCTCTTTTGTGGTCTGTGTTTTGTACATTGAGTTTTGATAAAATAATACCTTATATTCATCAAATAATAAAACTTAAATAAAACTTATATTCTCCCCTCTCCCCATGTGTGTGTGTTAAAAATACTTAGTATTCTAAAAAAAAAAAATAATAAAACTTAAAGAAAGATTTATAAAGTATGCTATGAAAATTGAATTACCATAAGTAGGATCAAAACAATTAAGTTGCGGTTAGAAAATGTTCCTCACATGCAAATTTGTAACATTAAAATTAACCATTAAGTAATGGATTAAGCATGCTGCACACAAACTGATTTACACAGTTTTACATACGGCTAAAAAAGTAATAATCAAGAATGAAAAGCAGTCAACTAAAATGGGGTGCTCGTGTAGTTTACCTTTTGTACGTTTTTAGACTCCTTAACACAAGTTGTTTAACCTAGTTATTTAGCCAAGTGTCTTAGATAAATTATTCAAATCTAGGTTAACACAAAAATATCATATCATGAAAATAATGCGGAAAAATAAAGAACACCACGATATGATAACCCAGGAAAATCTAACCGTTAAAAAACCTGAGGAGGATTTAATCTAGCTATCCTCAAGGTAAAAAACGATCCACTATGAAAGAATTGAAGTTTTTACAATAGAACTTAGACCACTAACATCTTATTGCTACCTTATGTTGAAAACTTACTACCACAACTACGTGACAGCTCCGAGTCCACAGACTACTTCTTTCCTTGATCTGTAGCAACCACAAGTTCTCCTATTTGTGACTTTGAGAATCCACTCAAAAGTTTAAGATCTTCTTTAAAGTTCTTTATGCAGCAACTGAAGAGATCATCAAGTTCTTGACGTAAATCTTGATCTTGACAATTCTTTGTGTGTGTATCAAGCTAAACACCTCTAGATTTCACAGAAGATTCAACGCACAACTCATCAAAGACATCTAAAACGTAGATAGGGTTTTTCCTTTTATACTTGAAGTAAAATACTTAACCCTACACATCATATGGGCTTGGGCTGAATTGGAATTTCTGCAGAAAATTAAACCTGGACGAGATTTGATTGATCGAGTCTAATTTTTAATCGATCGAGCCTTGCAGATTTTGATCAATAAATCCTGCAACCACTTGATTCCAATTTTACATAAAATCACACTTTGAGCAAGCCTAAATCTAGACTCTAAGTTTTGATCATGGTTTGCCAACATAATACATATTGAAGTTCTAATACATTAGTTCCTAAAGTCTTACAACCAAACACCTTTTGGTCCATTGACGGAATTTGGAGGTGGAGGTAGGGGCGCTGTTGCAACCATCTGGTAGAATGGGTACAATTTGTACCTAATATTGCAATTGGGAAAATAAATTCTGCCCCCTTGCTTTCCACTACAACACCAAGGAACAAGATTTATAGCATCTAGAGGACAACTATAGCAATCGGCGCCGGATAGGTCCGGTGTACACTATAAAAGGTTGTACAGTGTTTGTGACGTAGATATATTCATTTGCTTTGTTCCACACTTCATAGCACCGGTTGGAACGTCCAAGATTTCCCTTGCAAACTCAGTAAAAAACGCAATCATCGAACACTTGTTGGTTAGCTCTTTCACAACTACTTCCATGCATTCTCGGAGGTGTTTTGGCCCTTGGTGGTGGCGTAGAATTCGAGGTTGGCGTTGGAGGAGAAAGAAGAAAGGAGGGAGTTGAGATTGGATTGGTAGATGCTATTGGGGCTGAAAGTGGTGTTTTCACATACGGTGTTGAGAAGAACTGGGTCAGCAGCATGAGCGGTTAAGCTAAGGAAGCTAAGCATGGAAAGAAAGACTATGGAAAGAGAGAAGGGATTGAAGGAAGTCATTTTGATCAATCAATCTCTTTCTCTCCTCAATTATGTAAATAATTTCTGAAAGATTTCAGATTCAGATATTTTTAGACTTTAAGGGCCTATTTGTTACTATTGTTAAAACAACAGTTTTCAGTGTTTAAACAACATTACACGTATTTTTACACACTTTTTCACCTACTCGTATTTTCAAAAAATACGAATAACGTTACTAAAAATTTCTTACCAAACGCCCCAAACTTCCAAGGATACGAAGTGGAAATTTGCAAATGTCTATTAGCATGAGAAGGCTGCTTCAAGCAAGTGACAAGCCAATAAGTCAAAAAGGCAACTTTAATAAATGAAGTAACTATTAGGGATGACTGCCTTGGTACTACTTTTTGTATAAACGATAGCATTTACACCGAAGGTTTGAAATTTGCTAAGAAAAATTTGCTTAGTATAATTTTACGAAAAATTTGTTAAATAGCACTTATCAAACTGAAATTTCTTCATTTCATTTCGCGACTTGAATGGGATTGCATCTACTCACGAATTTGCCAAACACTATGTTTTTCAACACAAATTTTTTTTTTGGCTTTATGAGAAAAACCTTCCAAACAAGAGTGACAAAAATCACTTCCAAAAACAAATAAAACACTCAAAAATCTTTTTGGTTTGATCAATGAGCAATTGAGCATACACACATTACATTTAAACACGTACAATCACACAAATGAAAATAGATATTCATTGAACATTAGACTTCTGTGTTATGTGTGAGTATTAAGTATGAATTAGTCCATAGTCTAGCATGAAAGTTCAATGATCAATTCAATCAAGTCATACACAACTTACACAAAGTCAAGAGACCTATCTCATGAATAGAAATGAACGTGTATGACTTTTCACCAAAGTGTTTACATTGATTGAAAGTTTTTCATTTGGCTTCCATTTTTCATACTTTGATCAATACAACTCAATTTTTGAGTATCGACGCCGTGAAAATTTTTATATTTCTTTGAAGGATAAGCCTTTGGCTTTGGCATCATACATTTTGAATACATTTTTAAGTCAATGCATGTATCAAGATCAATTAAGACTATTGGCTAAACATTCATGACAAGCTTGAAGATCTATTTACAACAATCAAACATAGATTTCTAGATTTCACTCATATTCAATATACGTGCATACATAACCATCTAAGCTCGTAAACAAACTACGTCATTAGTACAAATGTACTAGGCCAAACTCAACATGTGATACGACACAACACAAGCAATCAAACTTTTTGGATTTTATACTTTTTATATGATTTTGGATTTTTTACTCACACAAAACGAAAACATTAAAGTAAGATCAACAACAAACAGACTTTTAAATAAAAAGCTATTAAATGAAACATGCTAGAGGGGTAGCATGACAACTAAAAGAAGATGCACATGAGAGCACGCATGAAACTATGTCCCTAAAACATTGGAAATATTAATGCATGGACATGGTAGAGTAATCATTTATGAGTACTCTTCTTCACCCACATTGCACGAGTGTTTTGGGTGAGAACCTTAATAGGAGGGGTCCATGTAACATAATGCTCAAACTTCAGGGTAAAGCTAGCTAGGCACGATGAAATGCTATTGACCATCTCCATGACATCCTCTATAAGGTGTCCACCATTTTCTTCCTTGGCTTGCTTTCCTCTTGGCTTCCCCTTTTCATTTCCTTGAGCGCTTTGAAGATCGGATCTTTTAAGAGCATGAAGCTTGAAGTAATTTGGTCTTGTATGACCATGAATGCCACAATGACGGCAGAAATGTTTCACTTGAGATCCCCTTTGATTCTTAAGCAATGACTTCCCTTTTGCCTTAGAATTTGCCACAATGGCCTTCTTTTCAACAATTGGACTCTCAACCTTGGGCTTCTCCACAACCTTTGCCAATACAAACTTCATCTCCCTTTTTGGTTCAGCACTTGAACTTCCTTCACCGATATAACCCGATCCGGTCTTGTTCGAAAAGGACTTTTGAGATGTGAGCACGTTGTCAAGCTTCTTGGTTGTAAGGCGCTCAACCTTTGCATTTTCTTGGATCACCTTTAGTTCAAGAAATTTGATCTTTGAATAAGCATTCAACAACTTTTCTTTCAAATTCTCAACCTCACATTTGGCATCTTTAAGTTACACAAGAGTGGATTTATGGTCTTCTTCAACTCTTTTCATCTTTTTAGCCACACTCTTTGCCACTTTGGCATACTTGTCACAATCCTCAAGCAATGCATCGTATACAACTTGAAGCTTTCTATCACCTTCATCAAGGTATACTTATTCATCATCAATAGCTTCAACTTCTTCAACATCGGTGTGCTCATTGAGTTCCTCATTCAATTCTTCTAATTCTCCCTTTATGTCTACCGAGGTAATCGCCATAAAGGCAGAATAATTACTATCACCATCACAGCTATCTTTCGAATCTGAACTTGAGCTCTCAGAATCTCTAAGGGTGGTTGTTAACTCCTTATCCTTCCCTCTTAAATAGTTTGGGCATTCCCTCATTAAATGTCCCTGCCCATTGCATTCATTGCAAACGATTCCTTGAGATGGTGATGACTCTAGCATCCTTCTTCTTGAAATCTTTCTTGTCATTCTTGAAGGATGAAGATTTCCCCTTGCCAAACGACTTCCCATTATTCTTCATTTTCAGAAATTTCCAAAAATTCTTTGCAAGATAAGCCACATTTTTCTCTACATCATCCACATCCAAGGACTCATTGGCTCTCTCATTTATTGTCTTAAGAGCAAGGGACTTGCTACTTTTGTGAGATGGTAGCCCAAGCTCATAAGTTTGAAGTGAGCCAACAAGTTCCTGAATATTGATGGTATCCAAGTATTTGCTCTCTTCAATAGCGGTGACTTTGGCCTGGAAGCTTTGGGTAAAGACCTTAGGACTTTCTTCACAACTTTGGTATCCTCTATCTTCTCTTTGAGATAAGCTTGGCATTGACAATGTCATTGAGTCTACCATAAAATGAGTCAAACAACTCGTCCTCACTCATCTTCACTTCCTCGAATCGAGTAGTGAGAATTTATAGCTTTGTGTCCTTGACCTTCTTAGTACCCTCATAGATAGTCTTAAGGATCTTCCATGCTTCTTAGGGGGTCTTCACATGAGATATTCTATGAAATTCATTAGTAGAAACACCATAGAAAATAGCATTAATGGCTTTGCTATTTGCATTAGCCAAAGTAATAGCGGAACTTATCCCATTCGGCCTTGGGTTTTTCTAGTCTAACCCATCCAATCTCAACCGAGTCCCACACATTGTCATCGATAGCACATAAGAAAGCACGCATACGTACTTTCCAAAATGCATAGTTGTTCCTATCGAAGAAAGGAGGTGCGTTAAGGAATTGTCAATCCATCTCAAACGGGGCCTAGGATCACACAAAGATAATCAAATCTAAATATGTGTACCCGCTCTAATACCAATTAAAATCTCAATAGGAAACTAGTATTGCTTGTTTAGACCCCCAATTTTAAACTTACAACTAAATTGCCTTTACTCTATTTATCTAAGTACAGAACAAAAGTAAATGAAACGCAATAAAGCGGAACTACTCTAGTGAATAAACATAGGCAGTAAACGATAAATGTAAAGCATAAAGAGTAAGGGATGAGAGAGGCAAACACAAGATAACATTGAAGAGGAAACCGAAGAACTCGGCGAAAAACCTCTCCGCAGCCCTTCAAGCCGAAATGATCCACTAGTGAATAAAGTTGGAGTTCAAGGATATCAAATAGACCCTCCAAGCCTAATCTACCCACTGTACTTGAACCCTTTGAGTTCCAGCTTCCAACGGACTTCACCGAGCCTTATCTTCACTAGTTATCTGAATCCCACAATTAGCTCCAAATTACATCCGCCAATCAATGGCTTCTTCCAATGCTTCCCACACTCACCAAAACTTCTCTCAAAACTTAGATTGGTTGAGGTAAATGTTTGGGCTAAGAACCTCACAAGGATTTGTAATTGGAGAGGTAGAAGTAGAGGAAAACTAAGAGAAATTGTGTAGATGATTGTGGGTTTACAATCTCTAACTCTCAAGTGTATTGCTAGGGTTTTCTCTCTGAAAGTCACCTTTTAATTTTGTGGGTAATGTGGGCTTATATAGCGTGTGTAAAGAAATGAGGAAAGCACTCTTTAAAATCATCCAGAAAAAGAGTCTTGTGAGACACTCGTGGGTTGGCCAAGTCGCAAAGTGACTCGCAAAATACAACCTGGCAAAAGACTGTTCAGATTCTAGCATGTGCTTCTCACGTGGCCTTTCACGGGTTGTTCACTCACGAGATAGTCGCGAGCTAGTCATGAACTTCACTTTTCTTCACAATTCTTCGCCAACTCACACTCAACCCTTACAATAAATCCCATAAACATATAGGGAAAAGATTGACATGATACAATCAAATTTGACACGGAATTAAAGCCAACAAAAAATAGTTGAAAATCACAACTTTGCAAATGCCATCCATCCTAGCCCATCCCTTATTGAATCCCTCCTCTCTGCTCTCTCATAAGCCAAATCCCAATCCATCCATGCCTTAAACTCTGTTTTCATCACCATCCCAAAACCTTGAGACTCAAAAAGAAAAACTCTAGTTGTCTCTGTGAGGGAAGGAGAAGAAGAAATTGGAGGTACCACCAATCAAAGAGGGAGACACCAACAAAGATATAGAGGTCCTTCTTACTCTCATCGCATTTACTTGATGTGTAATTCGTCGCTATCATAGTTGGGTCAAACCTTCGCATCTTCAATCTTCACTAAGTTAAAAACATTTTCTTCCCATTTTGAATTTGGTTTATCCAACCTTCATTTGGATTCGTTGCATGGGTTAACTCGGTTTATGCTTTTAGCAACGACGGATTTGGGGTCGATCTAGGGATTGTGTCACTGGATTACTTCTCAGCTCCACATGACATGTTGTTGAGAGGAATAAAGGTGAAGGAAGAAGAGGCAGAAAGGATAGGAATTATGGATCAGTTCTTAAGAGAGAGAGAGAGAGAGAGAGAGAGAGAGAGAGAGAGAGAGTGTGTGTGTGTGTGTGTATGTGCGCGTGCAAACTAAATATTGATATTTTTACTATTGGCAATGAATAGTACAACAACAATAAAAACAAAATACAAGGACTTGTTCCTAGGACTGTGCACCACTTGACCGTAACCACACTGAAAGCTTAATTAGTGTAGAAACACTATAGCTTGTTTAGACCCCCAATTTTAAATTACGATTTAATTGCTTTTACTTTAATTTATTTAAGTGTGGAACAAAAGTAAATGAAGAGTAATAAACCGGTAACACTACTCTAAGCCATAAGCAAGTACAATATGCAATAAATGTAAAGCTTAAAGATTAGGGAAGAGAGATGCAAACACAAGATAACACCGAGACATGTTATCGAAAAGGAAACTAAAGTACTCGGCGAAAAACCTCTCTGTGGCCCTTTAAGCCAAAATTAGATCCATTAGTGAATAAGTTGGAGTACACGAATATCAAAAAGACCCTCCAAACCTAATCTATCCAATGTACTTGAGCCCTCCAAGATCCTACTACCAACGGACTTCTCGGAGTCTTGTCTTCACTAGTTATCCGGATCCCGTAATTCTGCCTGATTGCATCTGCCACTCAATGACTTCTTCCAATGCTTCCCAGAGGCACCAAAACTTCTTTCAACACTCAGAATGGGTGAGGCAAGTATTTGGGCTAAGAACCTCTCAAGGATATGACGATGGAGAGGTAGGAGTGGAGGAAAACCAAGAGAATTTGTGTAGATAATTGTGGGTATGACAATCTCTAACTCTTAAGTTTTTTGCTAGGGTTTTCTCTCTGGAAAAAGACTCCTTACAATTTTGAGGGTAATGAAGGTATATATAGCGTGTGTAAAGAATTTAGGAAAGCACTCTTTATTTTTTGCCAAATAGAGAGTTTCACAGACACATTGCGAGATGGCCTTTCTCGTGAAGTTCTCGCGAAATGACAGGCTGGCATGACTCTTCAACTTCTTATCATGTGCTTCGAAGCTACTAACTCACTGTCCACCAGACAACTGGTCACTGATAAGTCATTCTCACTCTCTGTCTCTATTTTGTCTCTCTAAGTGGCACCCACAAAGTGCTGATTTTTTTTTCCTTTCATAGGATTTTGATTTGAGGGAGACGGAGAGAGTTGTCACTCTTCAATCCTTCCCCAAAAGTAGAGGTAATCACTATTTACTAATTACCATTATATTTTTATTTTATATTTTTTAAGGATTTTGAATTTGAGCTACTGCCTAAGTGCATAACTGATTATTGGACATTTGATTTTGTTTGTTTTGTTTTGTTTTGTGTGTGTGTTTTTTTTAATAGATGGACAATTGGACATTGAACAGGTTGCTTGCTAAATAATTAGAGTTTGAGCCTGTTTGTGTATTTTGACAACTTACTTTGACAATTTGCTAAAAAAAAATAAAAGTTTGTATTTGCTAGAAGTCTTGACTAGGTTGATGTATTGGCTTGGAAACCCAGTTTTTCTTTAAAAAATAAAAATAGTTTTTTTAATATTTCAAACCAACCAAACCGATTAAACCAATCACAAAAAACCACACTGTTATAGGTCAGAAAACCAACTCTAGGCAATGTGCATTGGTTCCAATTATGAAAAGACCGATCTTTATCAGTTCAGTAATAAATTTGGAAAAAACCGCACCAACTGAACTGGGCACACCCCTACTTGTTCCTAATATGAAGGGATACTGTGACACAACAACCCAACATGCTAGGAACTCATTCACAATTGAACAACAATCCTAACGTTAGAATAGAGATCTTCCCAAAGAAGAAAATAATTACAAACACCTAAAACAGAGGACACTAATAACAAACACCTAAAACAATGGACTCCAATCCACGTCCAAGTACTACAATTTACTGAGATATCACTTGCCCAAAGTGAAACTTAACTGAAATCTCACATGCTTGACAGGAAAATCACATACGAAGATCCATTGAAACCCCCACTGAAAACCCACTTGCTTAACAGAAAAGTCACATACCAAGACCCATTGATCTTTCCTTTGAAATCCACAGCCAAAGAATCTATGAGAAAACCCAAATAACTCATACAATCTCACTGAAATTGAACCCATAACCCAAACAAAACAAACATCAATAATATAGAGTCATGGCCGAAATACAAAGAAAGAGAGAGGCGGACTGGCATTAGTGGGCTGGAAGGAGAGAGACAAGAGACCAAAAGAGCAGGAGAGTAGAGAGCCAAAAGGGAGATGAGAGCAAATGGAAATGATGAATAATGGAGGAAAATGATTGTAGAGAAAAATATCACTATGTTTTTCAGTCCGCCAAGAAGAGTCGTTGGCTCTCACTAAGTTTCATTAAATCAAGGTTTGGTTGATTGAGCAGACGCTTTTCAGTGAGTGCGTCCCAACAATTTTCACCAAAATATCACAAATTTCATTGTATTCGTTTTCATTAAATCTGAAAACGCCTAAAAAATGTATTATTCAAATCTACTTTTAAGATACAAAAAAATGAAAATTGAATGCAAATTTTAAATCAAATAAGTTAGTTTTTTTTTTTTTTTTTTTTTTTTTTTTTTTTTTTTTTGTGCAGTGGGATCCACGGAAAATGAAAACGAAAAATGTTACTTTTTTTCAGCTAATAAAACAACTTTTTAGCCATCCTATCCTGATGTAAGCTATGGAGGAGGAAAGAGAAAGACCACAAATTTAAAAACATAGACTGA
This sequence comes from Quercus lobata, assembly GCF_001633185.2. NCBI lineage: Eukaryota > Viridiplantae > Streptophyta > Magnoliopsida > Fagales > Fagaceae > Quercus > Quercus lobata. Next base: position 73,873,134 of record NC_044908.1, read on the forward strand.
ATAAGCTCTAAAAGCCAGTCTCTTCATTTTTATTTCTTATTTAAAATTAAAAATATCTCTTTTCTATTAATAAAATTTAATTTGAATTATAAAATGAATATATAGGTTATAAATATTTAGCATTAAATGTTTATGAACTAAATTTGTGTATGTTGCCAAATCGAGAACAAAAACATCTCTAGTATAAGATATTTATGTCTTAGAATAGTGTTAGATATTACTCAAGTTAATATAAGTAAAGATTCAAGAACATACAAGCTGCCAAAAGAGAAATTTAGAAATTGTCTTGCTCAACTGATCGAGAGAATAGATTCGACTAATCGAACTGCGAATTCTGGAGAATTTAAATCAAGCCCAAAAGCTCGCAAAACGTCTAGGGTTTGAGTCCAGCATTGCTATGTATAAAAGTATAACTCTAATACACGTTTTTCAAGCCTTACGAGTTACTCCTATGAGATCTGTGAGGTTCTATAACCTTTTAATTCAACAAGCATCTACTAGAAAGAAGATCCAAATACAAGTACCAATGGAGATAAGTTACTGCTACAAGATCAACTACTGCTAATAATCTAAAGGTTTGAGTGAGATCTCAAAGTCACAAACTAAAGTGTTTTAGTGCAACAAATTCAGAATACAAGAGTCCGTGGATTCGGAGCTGTGCATGGCCATGTGAGTAAGTACTACAAGAGGTAGCATTAGATTTTGAATTAAATCTATTGTAAACACTTCCATTCTATTTAGTGAATTTTTTTCCTTGAGGATTGTTTAAATTAAATCCTCCCTAGGTTTTTTACCTTGAAACTGGACAATTTCATTGGTTTTCCTAGGTCATTATATCACCTGTGTTCCTTTAATTTTCCATTATATGATATAATTGGTGTGTATTTAACCTAGATTTGATTAATAAACCTAAGTAACAACTTGGTTAATGAAAACTCAAATAGTGTTAAAATACTATATCTTTTTTAGACCCCTAATTCTTAATTATGGCTCGATTAATTTTAATCTAAACAAGCTTGATGCAGAATATATGTGAATAAATTGGAGTACAAGGATACCAAAAAGACCCTCCAAGCCTAATCTATCCAAAGTACTTGAGCTCTCCAAACTCTAGTTACCAATGGACTTTTCGGAGTCTTGTCTTCACTAGCTTCCCAAATCCCGCAATACCGCCCGATTGCATCTGCCAAGCCTCACCAACTTATTTTGGCAAATACCCAATGCTTCCCCAGCTTCAAATCACTCTCTACACTCTGAATAGGTGTGGGTTGTGTTTGAGTACAAATCTCATCTCAATGTTTAACAATAGGAAAGGGAAGGAAAAGAGACTACAAAGATTTATTTCTTGAGGATAAGCAACTCTCTCTAACAAGGTGGGTGTGTTGTAGAAAACCCTTTTCTAGGGTTTTCTTCTGAATAGCCTCCTTACAATTTTGTGGATAATGAAGGTATATATAGTATGGGTGAAGGATATAAGAGTCATACTCAAAATCATCCTGGCAGAGAGTTTCGCGGGTTACTCGCAAGTTGGCAAAGTCACGAAGTGACTCACGAAATACAGCCTAGTAAAAGATTGTTTAGATTCCAGCATGTGCTTCTCACGTGATCTTTTCGCGAGTTGTTAACTCACAAGTCAGTCACGAGCAAGTTGTGAGCTTCATTGTCTTGAGCAATCTTCACCAACTTAATACTAAACTCATTACGAATAAATCTCACAAAATACAAGTAAATAACTTAATGCAATTACAACACTTTTTTTGTTATAAAATAAAGTCAACATAAATTTTATGTGAAAAACCATAACAGTTAATATATTAGATTAAACAATTTGAGTATGCAGGAGTCTAAATATCCAATAGAATTTCTTTCAAATATTGACAAATACATACCTTTTCGTGTGGTGACTATATTTGGAGGCGGAGGAGCAACAAGCACTGATTCTGGAGCTGATGACGGTGTGGATTGTACCCTGTAAAACGGATATATTTCATACCTAATATAGCAACTAGGATTCAGAACATTACCCCCTTGCTTTCCCGCACAACAACTTAGCAAATATGATATGAGATTCACAAAACACCTACTGCAATCAGAGCTGGATAGCAGAGGGTCGCATTGGACGAGGCTATATGTGGTTTGTAATTCCGAAAAATTGGCTTCTTTTGTTGCAAATTTTTTTGAACCGGGGGGGGCAGTTGATGCTTTGACCCCTATTTCATTCATTGAAGCTCCAAGTAGCAGGAAGAAGCGATCTTGCTCTGTTGTATTCTGAATGTTATACAATGAAACGCTGGGATGTTCGTCCATGGTGGAGAAGAATGACTTGTTTGAGTAGCGTAACACGCATTCACTGTACCATATCACGGCCACTTTTTCTACGGGGCAGTACTGCTCAACTTCTTTGATTGCTGTTGACACACAGTCTTGGCATTCATCGGTTGTGAGGTCTCCACGGCAGAAGAAGAGGCCGTAGACTGTGGTCTCTGGCGTTTGGCCAACGGTGGTGTTGTAGAAACCACTTTCACGCATGGAATTTGAGGAAAGGGAAGAGAGGAGGTGGTTGAAGTTGGACTGGTAGGTGCTATTGGGGGTGAAAGTGGTTTCGTTTGAACAGAAATGGTAGCGGTATTCTGGGGCTGCTTCAATGTTTAGGCTTAGGAAGCTGAGTAAGGACAGGGTTAGTGGGAACCTGGAGACATTGAAAGAAGGCATCCCCATGGTCGTTTGATCAGTCTTGTGCTTATTCTTCAAGATGCAAGACAAGGAAAAGGCCTAGTTAAGAAAAAAAATTGTTCTTCCTTTCTTGATTTTTTCTTGGAAAATTTGGTATATAATAAGATAAACTGATAAAGGTCATTATCTCCACTCCAATCAACAAAGGCAAGCCATTTGCGTGTGGACTTTTCATCGGAGACTTCATTTTCTAAATTTTTGTGATTCGTGAATAAAAAAACTTACTGTTTATGTGAAAGTGACTTTCAAATTAAAAAAAAAAAAAGAATGTGAAAGTGAATTTTTCGAAATTATTAGTGGTAAACTATTTTTCGAAATTATTAGTATTTTACTACTGTTTGAGAAATATCTAGTAATGTACCACTTTTTTAAAACTCAAGTTTTAGACACTCGAGTTTGGCATAGAACTCGAGTTAAACTATTTTTTGAAATTATTAGTGTTTTACTACTATTTGAGAAATATCTAGTAATGTACCACGTTTTTAAAACTCGAGTTTTAGACACTCGAGTTTGGCATAGAACTCAACCCACGTTTCCGGTGCCCACTCTTTTAATATTTGGCTTATAGATTTCCGGTGGATCTTAAATTGATGAGAGACACGGCCAAAATTGAAAGCAAGTGAAGCATTAAAAGCATTTGTGGTGCACAATAATTCGCTTAATTAGACCTCAAATAAAGTAATCAGGATATTGCAAAAGACAAATCCATCCAAAATATGCCAAGAATTGTAGATGGCAGGAGCAGTTGGATTGGAGACCCACACCTTTACCCTGACTCTCAATTGACAAAGCTAACCAAATTTAGTCAAATGACTTGAATCATTATTCACTGTGAAAAAGTGAGGAAGCCAAAGATGGACCTGTAGGAACTGATAGATTTGAGGGACAAATAGCAATTACTAGAGGAAGAGGAGCTTTATTCTGCTCTTGCATAAATTTTTGCGGTTTGCGATAAATAGAGATATCATGGCCCTTGGCACGACAAAACTCGTAGTGAGTACCTTTCGAAGATTGAGAAGAGGGACGCCTAAAGGTTAATCATGGAGGGGCAGTGATTGCAGCAATGGAAAGCTGTGGGGGAAGAGAGGGTGTAGCCAACACATAGTCAAAGGATGACATGTGATAAGCAGGTCGACGATTCTCCTCGGAAATGAGCTCCTTGACTATAGCATTAAGAGAAGGAGTAGGAGATCGGCTAAGTAGAGAAACATTAGTAGGCTCAAAATCCTCATGTAAACCCATCATGAAATGCATAAATTGACGATCCCGATATTTGGCAAAAAGCTCAATGTCCTTAGGATACCGTAATGGAGGATCTGCAGTAGAAAGTTGTTCCCACATAGAAGAAGTTTGAGAATAATAATCAAAAATAGACTGACCTATCTCTTGGCGTATTTGATAAAGCTTTGATCCAATGTGAAACTCTAGGCTTGAATCATTAGTGTAATTGTTGCGATTGGACAGAAATATCCAACTAGCCGCAATAGTACCAAGACGACGAAGAAGACTATGAATGGAAGCTACAAATGTATTGATAAACCAAGAAAAGACCTTACTCTGAATACTTCCCATTCCTCTAGGTGTGCTTCATAATCATCCTCTGCAACAGTAGTTTTAGAGGCATCGGCATCAGTTGCAGCTTTGGACTTAGGTATTGGCACTGGCTTGGGAATCGAACCAATTACGTAATGCCATAGTTTGCAACTCTTGAGAAAGATAGTCATATTCAGAGATCATGCATGATAGGTAGTAGGACCATCTAGGATAACGATGATAGGATGTACAATGTCTCATTTGTTTTCTTGAGCCAAAATGAAGAAAATGACCAAAAAGAAGGATTTAGGGACCTTAAATGAAGAAACGGAACCCAAAAATGGAATCTATGCAAAAAAAGCTGAGCAAGATAGGCCTTATTGAAATTTTTTGACTTTGGTAAAAAAGTCAACACAAAAGTCAACGGTCTACAACGCTGGTTATCAGCCAGAAGTTAACAGTAAATGGTAAAAGTCAACGGATGACATGTGCTGACATAGTCAGATGACGCAATACGCTGACGTGGCAGGATGACATCACCCTAGGACTGACGTGGCTTCACAAGGACTGAATTAGGCGCGTGGGGCGCGTGGTAGAGCGTGAAGTGCATGGTGGTGCAACACTGGCGTGTGGAGGCACGTGAGAGGTACTGGAGGCGCATGGTGGCACATGAGGCACATGTTTGACTTTGCAGAAACTTCTGGCGGCGCATGTTGGAGCGTGACAAACTCAGACCAGGATGTTTTTGGCTGGGTTTTGCTCGGGATAGTCTGATCTATCAATTGTGGTCGTGGTTCAACAATTTAATGAGAGAACAAACTGGATCTGAGGATTGCAATGGCTTGACGGTAGTGACTTGCTTTTGACAGTGGTTATTGGATGAAGGCAAGGGTAGCAGAAGAACGCTAGAGATGACCACAAATACCAGAAAGTCAGAGCAATGACTCTGATACCATGTTAAGGATATAAAGTAATAGAGAGAAAGACTGAACAGTCTGTATATTGATGTATATTCTGTGTGAAAAACACTGTACAATAGAGAGCCTTATATAGGCTAGGTATGTGTGAAGTACAAGTAATATGAGTATACTACAAGTACAGTATACTGGGCTAAACCCAATGGGCTAGACTAAATTAAGCTATATATTAACAAATAGTACCAAAAAGTGCAATAAAACCCATGAATAGTAGCAAAAATAAGTTGAATAATAAAAAAAAAAACTGGCTTTTTAAGCAATTCCAAATGCACAGTAAATTGACTTCAAGAACCAAGCTAATCAATTTACGTAAAGTCTTGAACCAAATTGACATTAGCCCAAATCTTAATTATGTTAATAAAGTTTAACTTTTTTTTTTTTTTTGGGTAATCCCTTCTAGAAAGGAATAAGGACATATAAATTATTAAAAGTTTGACTTGCATCATGGCCTAAGTCCTAACCTTATCCTCACGCAAATGCTTGCATATTCTACACCCTTGATATCTTAACTCTTGGATCCCTATTTTGTTTTTTTATGTTAGATAATACTTTCACTGGCACAAAGTAAAACAGAAAACAACAAAGACAATAACTAGTATAATAAGAGAGGAAAAATATCTCCATCTCCATCTTGTGTACAACAAACAAGAATTCTGGATATTAGATATGTGGACTAAACCGTAATATCATATTTTCTTCTTCTTTTTTCTGTAATTTTTATTTATTTATTTGTTTATATATGTCTAATAATTATATTTTTGTTGATTCTAAATAAACGTTTCTTTTGCGTGTACAAATTTTTTTTTTTTTAAATTAAGTAAAAAATATAATTCAAATGCACATTTTTCTCACGTGTATCAAGTTATTATAAGACACTACCGCAAACCCGTGCGTTGCGCGTGATAATTATTTTTATGGTGGTTTTATTAATTTTTTTTTTTACAATTTTAACTAATCTAATAATAAGTAATATATTTTATAATTATATTTTTATTTATTATAGGAACAATCATAAATGTAATATAGTTTTCTCAAAAAAAAAAAAATGTAATATAGGAACAGTCCAAAACACCAAAAAAAAACGTAACTAAAAAAATAATAAACTAACAATGCTAATTGAACCAATATTAGGACAAAATTTTGTTTGATAATCTATTAAGTTTTTTTTTTTTTTTTTTTTTTTTTTTTGTAGAAATTAAAATTTCGACTGCCCAAAACATATTATCAAATAAACAATTATTAGCAAAATCTAAGAATTAAATTTCTATACATGCATTGTTATAAAATAATAATAATAAAAATCAAATTGCAAAAGTTAAAATTTATCACCTATCCGATTATTTTCATTTGGCTAACCTTTGCTTTTCTTTAAATAAGTGGCATTATAGAGTACTTTTAATACAACTATTAAGAGTACTTTGTCCACCACAAAGGATTAGAAAATAAACAAAAATTAGTAAAGTCACATAATTTAACATCTAAATTGAGCACTATAAAAAATCATGCTATGTAACAGAATAAATACCAAATTATCCAAATTATGCTATGTAATAGAATAATATTATATTTTTATATGCTATATTTAGTTCTTTAGAACGCAATAGGATAACTGTGCAAGCCTAAAACGAGACTGTTAGGCTCAACCTCACTTGGGCTCACAATTTATTTGTAAAGTGGGCTTCAAGATTTCCTACTTTGGGTCGTTCTCGGCACAGAGACTCAAAGTAACGTTCCTCCCCTCTCTAAATGACTGTTTTCTCTCCTTTTTTTTGAAACCCCCATCATCTTCCCCAACTTCTGCTATTTATAGCTTAGGTTAGTGGGGAGATCATGATTACTGCCATCGCTAGTGCAATTGAAGGTCCAATATTATCTGTTTTAAGTGGGTGATTAGGTGAGAGTGGGATGTAACAATTATGGCCTTGGAACTTGGTTCCAGCTCAGGCGAATTTGCTCGATAATGATGTTCCCCGAGCATCCCATGACTTGCCCAGACAGGGTTTTTATGATTGTTTGGGAAGTTTTATACCGAGCACAGCTCAGGATCCGAGGCCCAAAACTCGTTCTTTATGAAGGCCGTTTCAAGAAGGGCTTAGGGCGATGGGGCCGTTCCATTGGGCCTGAGCCCAGGGCCCATATGGGTCTTGGGATTTCGGTGCCGTACATTAGGCCCCCTTTGATTCATACTTGGTTGCCGGGAAGAATCAAGGAGCCAGCCGAGCCTTTTGGTCTTGGAAATCCTATGGCCTGGGACTCATGCGGTTATGGTTTCTCATTAATGCTTATCTCAAAAGACGCGCTGTTCCGCGATGCTAGGTTCAGTTGTCATTATTGCCTAACGGTTCGCGAACCGAAGCGGTGCGCGTGTCGGTTATCTTTGGCATCCGCAGGGTCATTCGTGAATCGTGCCCATTTATTGCTTGATTGAACGTTCCTTTGCCCCTTTTCTGATCCTATAAATAGCCTTCCTCAGAACATTCTTTCACTTTTTTTTTTCTCCTCTGATCTTTCGAGCTTACTCTCTGCCGACCAATTCTTTGTGCGCCTACTCACCTGCCCAGAGTTCTTTTCTCCCTTAGAACCCAAAGTAAGTTCTCTTCCCCTTCCTATTCCTTCAGCTTATTTCTTCAAGTTCCCTTTCATAGCATTTAGCGTCAAAGATGGGCTACTGTTATCTCTTGGAGGCCTCGGCTGCCTTGGCCACTTTTAGGTGCAAGTTTAATATTCCCGATGACATGGAAGTGGCTTACTGCCACGAGAGTGAAATCGCTCTCCACCGAGGACAAAGCATAGCCTTTTTTTCTTTAATGTCAATCCTAGAGGGTGGGGTTAGATTCCCCGTAGATCCCCTTTTAGCAGATACACTTAGGTACTACGGACTGTATCCCGACCAGCTTCCCCCCAACTTTTACTGGGTAGTTAGCTGCGTCAGTAGGTTGAACCACACCTTTGATTTACAGTTAAATTACCATGATATTAACCACATGTATAGCCTCTGTGGGAACAAAGCTACCAATTATTACCTAAAAACAAGAGATAATTGGGTATGGCTGATATCATGCCTACCTGATTCGAATAGGAACTCCGCCGGAGAGTTTGTTCGGGTGCGCGGCAACTGGTTTGCCGGGGAAGTTCCTTGCCCTCTTTCACAGCGTGAAGTGGGTTCGTACCAATCCCTTGATCTAACTGTTCCCCCCCCCCCCCTTTTTCCTTTTCTTTCCTCTTTATTGAAGTAGATCTTCATCATCGGATATTGATATAACACTTGTTCTTTTGCAGACGGCAAAGTGTTCGTTCTGGACATCAGAACCGTCCACATGAAAGACCTGAACTTCATCCTTCGTTTCGAGATATTCGTGCACTAGGACGGACAGCTCCAGGCCTCGCACCTGATCCTCAGAGTAGAGCTAGTTTACTCTACCTGGCAGACCTTTAAGTAAGCACTATTAGTTGATAGTCCCCTGCTGTCATACATTGACGTTCGGTTCGCGAACTTTTTGCCACCGAAGCTTACAACCGGGGAGGCGAGGGAGTTCGGAAGGCGCTATACTTGCTCGGACGAGTTAGCTCCTTTGCGGGACAAGTCCGCGGAACGTGTGTCTCGGCGTCTTAGAGAGTTAGTTCACGAGACAATTCAACAAGAGGACCCAGTTCAAGAGCAAGCGCAGCCCGAGAACCCAACTGCGGGGCCCGAGCAACCAGCGATTGAAGCAACTGCCTTGTCGGCTGAAGATACCCAACCCAGCGAAAACATGGTGTCAAGGAAGGTTATGACTATTGATCGCTTCGTGCCCGGTGCACGGCAACCCAACTAGCCCCCACCTTCTCAGGGTCGGAGCCAGGTACCTCACCCTCCACCCTCTTCTCAAGCTGGACAAGCCCGTAAGAAACAGAAGGTCGCCGATCAACCATCCACGAGTTCGGGAGATGCTGCCGTCCAGACTCTTCCCCAGCCAACAGGGGGGGTCGTTATCCACGAGTCGCAGACCCAGGTCGGTCTGGGGGTTGCGTCCTCCTCCTAAGCTGCTGCAGCGTGGAAGCCCAAGTTTTTGTTGGACGGCAAGCCTTTGCCTTCGACTGCCTGTGTGTGGATGTGGGAGAAAGGCGAGGGTGGCCGTATTGCCTAGACTCTGGCCGAGGGTCTTCTTCTTCCCGACGGTATGCATGCCTTCGAAGAGGGGTCTGAGGAGTCCGTGGGGCGCCGGTTAGAGTGGTACGCTATTGCGGTAACTCCTCAGTTGTCTATTCCTTTCCATACATTTACTTCTACTTCCGCACTAACTTTTGTGATTGCCAGGCTGCTCAACTGGCTCACATACTGGCTGGCCGTGCACGGGATCTTGCTGAGGAGGTCGATCGTGAGAAGGGGGCGCACGAGTCAGCTGCCAAAACAGCAAAGGAAAAACTAAAGGCAACTGAATCCGTCGAGAAGAGGGCCGCTGCCGCGGAGAAAAATAGAGCGTTGGCGGAGAAGAGGTGTGCTGAACTTTTGGCTAAGCAGAATGAAACGGAAGTGAAACTAGGTGAAGCCATTAGCCTCAACACCTCTCAAGCCGAGGAGCTAACCGACCTGGGGGCAGCCCTAGAGGCCTGTGAGCAGAAGTGGTACAACGAGGGATTCGCTGATGCAGAGCAATTTGCTGAACCAGTAGTGGCCCAGGCCCGGAAGCTGGGTTTTGAGTCCGGGTGGTTTGCCGCTCTTCAAGCCCTGGGAGTTCCTGAGGATTCTCCTCTGAGAGACCCCGGCCAGATTCCCTTCCCGAGCCCCGTTACTGCTGTGCAGGATCCACCGGTTGCCGATGAGGAGGAAGAGACGGCAAGCATGAGGGAGCTGGTTGAACAGATTAATACCCATGCTGAGCCAGATGAGATGGAGGCCACTAGCATCCCAACGGTACAGGATCTTCTTGGTGAAGACCCACACTACCCCTTGACCAACCAGCAAGAAGTGACAGATCCAACCCGGCTCTCCAGCTGATTATCTGCAGTCCAGTTTTTTCACGCTTTTACTTATTTTTATAGCATTTTTAGTTTATTTCCTCACTGGTATTTTTACCTATGTCACCAGGTTGTGGTGAACGAACAATTTCCTTATTTCACGGGGATGACCCATAAACAAATGCCAAGTTTTGGCGACGAGATATTAATTCTGCTTTTTAACTTTACTTTCTACTCGTTGAATGACTATTTATTTGTGTGTTTGCTTAGATTATGTTAGTGGTTTCTTATACTATAGTAAGTCAGGCTGAGAGTTGCCCGTTCGGTTAAATCATGCCTTAGTGTAAGGTTTCCGCCTGCTTGGTGATTTTGATCGAACTGAGGACGAGGCTTCTGTCCTTAGAATTTTTTTGTAACGATAAGGTTTCCGCTTGCTCGGTGATTTTGATCGAACTGAGGACGAGGCTTCTGCCCTTAGAATTTTTTTGCAACGATAAGGTTTCCACCTGCTCAGTGATTTTGATCGAATCGAGGACGATGCTTCTGTCCTTAGAATTTTTTTGTAACGATATGGTTTCCGCCTGTTCGGTGATTTTGATCGAACCGAGGACGAGGCTTCTGTCCTAAGAATTTTTTTTGTAACGATAAGGTTTCTCCCTACTCGGTGATTTTGATCGAACCGAGGACGAGGCTTCTGTCCTTAGAATTTTTTTTGTAACGATATGGTTTCCGCCTGCTCGGTGATTTTGATCGAACCGAGGATGAGGCTTCTATCCTTAGAATTTTTTTTTGTAAAGATAAGGTTTTTGCCTGCTCGGTGTTTTGATCGAACCGAGGACGAGGCTTCTGTCCTTAGATTTTTTTTTTCCTGTAACGATAAGGTTTCCGCCTGTTCAGTGATTTTGATCGAACCGAGGACGAGGCTTCTGTCCTTAGAATTTTTTTTTTTGTACCGATAAGGTTTCCACCTGCTCGGTGATTTTGATCGAACCGAGGACGAGGCTTCTGTCCTTAGAATTTTTTTTTGTACCGATAAGGTTTCCGCCTGCTCGGTGATTTTGATCGAACCGAGGACGAGGCTTCTGTCCTTAGAATTTTTTTTCATACAAAACATGCAATTCTCTTAATGTGCAATGACGGGATCAAAAACAGCTTAGACAAGTAACTTCATCATTATCTTGACTTTAGCGAAGTACAAAGTTTTGACTTATATTTACTATATGGATGGTCACGGGTGAACTTCTTTAAATTGTGAGCGTTCCATGGCCGAAGGAGCGGCCTCTCGTCAAGATCTTCCAGGTAGTAAGCCCCCGCGCTGGCGATGGCGGTGGCGGTAATTCTGTACGGCCCTTCCCATGTTTGAGCAAGCTTCCCAGCAGATACGTCTTGCATGTTTCCCACGATCCTCCTTAGAACCAGTTCCTCGACGCTAAATTCCCTCCCCTATACATCTTGGTTATATCTTTGGGACAGTTTCTATTGATACTTTGCGAGCCGTATGGTTGCGGCCTCTCGGCATTCTTCTAACCAGTCCAAGCGCTCCATCATCAGGTCGGCGTTCTGGGCAAGGTCAAATCCTGTGACCCGTGCACTGCACAAGCTCACCTCGGTCGGTATTACGGCCTCCGCCCCATATGTCAAAAAGAAAGGAGTCTCACCCGTGAATCTTCTAGGAGTCGTACGGTAAGCCCATAAAATGTTAGGCAGCTCTTCAACCCATCTCCCCTTTGCCCCGTCCAGCCTCCTCTTCAACCCGTTCAAAATCGTCTTGTTCACTGCCTCAGCCTGGCCATTGCTTTGAGGGTATGCCGGGGTTGAGTACTTGTTCTTAATGTCGAGATCGCTGCAGAAGGCCCGGAAAGCTTTGCTATCGAACTATAGCCCGTTGTCTAATACTAGTGAGTTCGGTACCCCAAACCTTGTGACTATGTTTTTCCACACAAACTTTTTCACGTCGATATCCCGAATGTTGACTAAGGCCTCAGCTTCCGCCCACTTCGTGAGGTAATCCACAGCCACCAATACAAAACGACGGTTACCTGTTGCTCGGGGAAAAGGGCCGAGGATGTCTAGCCCTCATTGTGCGAACGGCCAAGGGCTGCTGACGGGGTTTAGACGACCTGCTGGCTAGTGAATCAGATGGGCGTGCTTTTGGCATTGTTCACACCTCTTGACGTATTCTGCGGCATCCTTCTGCATCTGTGGCCACCAAAACCCCTGGGTCATGGCCCTGTGTGCTAGAGATCGTTCCCCGACATGGCCACCACACATTCCTTCATGTAGCTCGGTCAGAAGTTCATTCACCTTCTCAGGATGCAGACATAAAAGGTAAGGGCCTACGAAAGACCTCCGGTACAACTTACGATCTGCCGACAGCCAGTACTGGGAAGCCACCCGACGAATCTTTTTGGCCTCCTTTTCATCGTCCGGAACTTTATCCTCGGCGATAAAGTCTATGTTCGGGTTCATCCAACACGGATTTGCCACTAACATCATGGCAACTTCAACCCCAGCCAGGTTGTCATCACTTTTCACCTCGATACTTGGCTCCCTTATAAGCTCTACCTTGACCAGCCGAGGTATATTCTCGGTAGAGGATGAAGCCAACGTGGCCAGCGAGTCGGCATGTCTGTTTTGTGCCCGACCTACCTGGGCTACCTTCACTGTCCCAAACTGGCCAATGATCTACTTAGCTGCACTCAGATAGGCTTTCATCTGAGAGTCCCGAGTTTCGAAGCTTCCTATGATTTGATGAACGACTAGTCGAGAGTCCGAATAAATCTCAACATCTTTCGCGCCTAAACGCAATACGGCCCTCAACCCGGCCAGGAAGGCCTTGTTCTCAGCTTCGTTGTTTGAGGCTTTGAATCCTAATCTGAAGGAGTGTTCTAATCGTATGCCCTCCGGGGTGATTATGACAATACCAGCTCCGGCCCCTATAGCATTCGAAGCGCTGTCTACAAATACTTTCCACGGACGACGCTCCGCATTACATATTATCTTCCCGTCGCTCTTGGGGGTGAATTCTGCAATGAAGTCAGCAAGAACCTGTCCCTTTACCGAGCTTCGCGGTCGATACCTTATGTCGAACGAACCCAAATGAGTTCCCCATTTGGCTATTCGGCCCGTGAAGTCCGATCTCTTTAGCAACGACTGTAGGGGATACTCGGTGAGGACGAATACCGTATAAGCCTGAAAGTAATGCGGCAACTTCCTCATGGCGTGCACTAGTGCCAAAACTAGCTTCTCAAGGGGCAGGTATCTCGTCTCAGCATCTACTAAGGTTTTGCTTATGTAATACACTGGCTACTGTACTCCTTGGTCCCTTAGTAACACAGTGCTCACAACATGGTCAGACACTGAGAGGTACATAAACAAATCCTCCCCGGACTCTAGGGCTATTAACATGGGTGCTTTTGCCAAGTACTCCTTCAGTTCTCGAAAGGCCTTGTCGCATTCCTCGTCCCAATGAAACCCCTTCCACTTCTTCAGAAGCTGATAAAACGGTTTGCAACGATCTGCGAATTTGGAGATGAATCGGTTTAGGGCGGCTAACATCTCGGTTAGCACCTGTACTTCCTTCGGATTGCTCGGCGGTATGAGGCGATTCATGGCGTTTATCTGGTCGGGATTGGCTTCTATCCCCCGAGTAGAAATCAGATAACCCAAGAACTTGCCAGCCCCCACACCGAAAGTACATTTCTCGGCGTTCAAGCGCAACTTGTGCTGTCGGAGTATCTCAAATACTCCCCTGAGGTCTTTCGTGTGTTGCGACTCCTTTTTGCTCTTTACCACCATGTCGTCAATATATACTTCCACCGTGCATCCAATTTTCTCTCGGAACATCCTCGTCATCATCCGCTGGTATGTGGTTTTTTTTGTAACGATAAGGTTTCTGCCTGCTCGGTGATTTTGATCGAACTGAGGACGAGGCTTCTGTCCTTGGAATTTTTTTTGTAACGATAAGGTTTCCGCCTGCTCGGTGATTTTGATCGAACTGAGGACGAGGCTTCTGTCCTTAGAATTTTTTTTGTAACGATAAGGTTTCCGCTTGCTCGGTGATTTTGATCGAACTGAGGATGAGGCTTCTGTCCTTGGAATTTTTTTTGTAACGATAAGGTTTCCGCTTGCTCGGTGATTTTGATCGAACCGAGGACGAGGCTTCTGTCCTTAGAATTTTTTTTTTGTACAAAACATGCAATTCTCTTAATGCGCAATGATGGGATCGAAAACAGCTTAGACAAGTAACTTCATCATTATCTTGACTTTAGCGAAGTACAAAGTTTTGACTTATATTTACTATATGGATGGTCACAGGTAGAACTTCTTTAAATTGTGAGCATTCCATGGCCGAGGGAGCGGCCTCTTGTCAAGATCTTCCAGGTAGTAAGCCCCTGCGCCGGCGATGGTGGTAATTCTGTACGGCCCTTCCCATATTTGAGCAAGATTCCCGGCAAATACGTCTCGCATGTTTCCCACGACCCTCCTTAGAACCAGTTCCCCGGCGCTGAATTCCCTCCCCTTTACATCTTGGTTATATCTCTGGGACAGTTTCTACTGATACTCTGTGAGCCGTATGGTTGCGGCCTCCCGGCATTCTTCTAACCAGTCCAAGCGCTCCATCATCAGGTCGGCGTTCTGGGCAAGGTCAAATCCTGCGACCCATGCACTGCACAAGCTCACCTTGGTTGGTATTACGGCCTCCGCCCCATATGTCAAAGAGAAAGGGGTCTCACCTGTGGATCTTCTGGGAGCCGTACGGTAAGCCCATAAAATGTTAGGCAGCTCTTCAACCCATCTCCTCTTTGCCCCGTCTAGCCTCCTCTTCAACCCATTCAAAATCGTCTTGTTCACTGCCTCAGCCTAGCCGTTGCTTTGATTGTATGCCGGGGTTAAGTACTTGTTCTTAATGCCGAGATCGCTGCAGAAGGCCCGGAAAGCTTTGCTATCAAACTGTAGCCCGTTGTCTGATACTAGTGAGTTCGGCACCCCAAACCTTGTGACTATGTTTTTCCACACAAACTTTTTCACGTCGATATCCCAAATGTTGGCTAAGGCCTCGGCTTTCGCCCACTTCGTGAAGTAATCCACAGCCACCAATACAAAACGGCGGTTACCTGTTGCTCGGGGAAAAGGGCCGAGGATGTCTAGCCCCCATTGTGCGAACGGCCATAGGCTGCTGACGGGGTTTAGACGGCCTGCTGGCTGGTGGATCAGAGGGGTGTGCTTTTGGCATTGTTCACACCTCCTGACGTATTTCACAGCATCCTTCTGCATCTGTGGCCACCAAAACCCCTAGGTCATGGCCCTGTGTGCTAAAGATCGTCCCCCGACATGGCCACCACACACTCCTTCATGTAGCTCGGTCAGAAGTTCGTTCACTTTCTCAAAATGTAGACATAAAAGGTAAGGGCCTGCAAAAGACCTCTGGTACAACTTGCGATCTGCTGACAGCCAGTATCGGGAAGCCACCCGACGAATCTTTTTGGCCTCATTTTCATCGTCTGGAACTTTATCCTCGATGATGAAGTCTATGATCAGGTTCATCCAACACGGATTTGCCATTGACATCATGGCAACTTCAACCCCAGCCAGGTTGTCATCACTTTTCACCTCGATGCTTGGCTCCCTTATAAGCTCTATCTTGACCAGCCGTGGTATATTCTTGGTAGAGGATGAAGCCAACGTGGCCAGCGAGTCGGCATGTCTGTTTTGTGCACGACCTACCTGGGCTACCTTCACTGTCCCGAACTGGCCAATGATCTGCTTAGCTGCACTCAGATAGGCTTTCATCTGAGAGTCCCGAGCCTCGAAGCTTCCTATGATTTGATAAACGACCAGTCGAGAGTGTGAATAAATCTCAACATCTTTCACGCCTAAACGCAATACGGCCCTCAACCCGGCCAGGAAGGCCTCGTACTCGGCTTCGTTGTTCGAGGCTTTGAATCCTAATCTGAAGGAGTGTTCTAATCGTATTCCCTCCGGGGTGATTATGACAATACCAGCTCCGACCCCTATACCATTCGAAGCGCCGTCTACAAACACTTTCCACGGACGACGCTCCGCATTACAGATTATCTTCCCGTCGTTCTTAGGGGTGAATTCTGCAATGAAATCAACAAGAACCTGTCCCTTTACCGAGCTTTGCAGTCGGTACCTTATGTCGAACGAACCCAAACAAGTTCCCCATTTGGCTATTTGGCCCGTGAAGTCCAATCTCTTTAGCAACGACTGCAGGGGATACTTGGTGAGGACGAATACCGTATGAGCCTAAAAGTAATGCGGCAACTTCCTCATGGCGTGCACTAGTGCCAAAACTAGCTTCTCAAGGGGCAGGTATCTCATCTCGGCATCTACTAAGGTTTTGCTTATGTAATACACTGGCTGCTGTACTCCTTGGTCCCTTAGTAACACAGCACTCACGGCAAAGTCAGACACTGAGAGGTACATAAACAAATCCTCCCCGGACTCTGGGGTTGTTAACATGGGCGCTTTTGCCAAGCACTCCTTCAGTTCTCAAAAGGCCTTGTCGCATTCCTCGTCCCAATGAAACCCCTTCCACTTCTTCAGAAGCTAATAAAACGGTCTGCAGCGATCTGCGAATTTGGAGATGAATCGGTTTAGGGCGGCTAACATCCCGGTTAGCACCTGTACTTCCTTCGGATTGCTCGGCGGTATGAGGCGATTCACGGCATTTATCTGGTCTGGATTGGCTTTTATCCTCCGAGTAGAAATCAGAAAACCCAAGAACTTGCCAGCCCCCACACCGAAAGTACACTTCTCGGCGTTCAAGCGCAACTTGTGCTGCCGGAGTATCTCAAATACTCCTCGGAGGTCTTCCGTGTGTCGCAACTCCTTTTTGCTTTTTACCACCATGTCGTCAATGTATACTTCCACCGTGCACCCAATTTTCTCTCGGAACATCCTCGTCATCATCCGCTGGTATGTGGCACCAGCGTTCTTCAAGCCAAACGGCATGACTTCGTAGTGATAGTTAGCACTCGGGGAAATAAATGCTGTATTTTCTCAGTCCTCGGGTGCCAAGGCAATCTGGTGGTACCCCTGGAAAGCATCCAAGAAGCTCATCCTCGAGTGCCCATACGTGGCATCTACCAGTTGGTCAATCTTGGGCATTGGGAATGGATCCTTGAGGCATGCCCTATTCAAGTCTGTGAAATCCACACAAACTCTCCATTTACCATTCTTTTTCTTCACCACCACCGTATTCGCTAACCACCTCAGGAAGAATATTTCCGTTATCGCCCTTGCTTCCTTCAGCCTTTGGACTTCCAAGTTCACCACGTCAGCATGCTCCTTCGATGCTCTCCTCGGTTTTTGCTTTTTCGGGGGGAATGATGGGTCCACGTTAAGCTTGTGGAAAATGAAGTCGGGATCTACGCCGGGCACTTCGTACGGACTCCAGGCAAAAACATCCGCGTTCTGTAAAAGAAACAACAACATTTCTGCCCTTTCTCGGTTGTTCATGCTTGTGCTTATTTGGAAATACCTGTCTTCGTCAGGAAAAATTTTGACCTTCAAAACATCCTCGGCAACGTCCGCCCCCGTTTCCCCTCAAGGCTTCTGTGATTGCTATAAAGGCTCTTTTTCGGTCTCCTCCGCTTGTCCGAGCTGTTCGTTCTTCCATCTGACTGCGGCGACCAGACACTGCCTAGCCACTTGTTGGTTCCCTTGCACCACGATGACTTCATACTCGGTGGGAAATTTCACTTTCATGTGCAGGGTGGACGGAACGGCCTTTATTGCATGGATCCACGGCCTTCCCAGGATTGCAGTGTACGGTGAGAATGACCAGACTACTATGAAGGTCACTATTACTTCCTTGCCTTCCATGTCTACCGAGAGCGAAATTTGCCCTTCGGGAACCACGACCCTTTCGTCAAATGAGACCAATGGCGTGTCATACTTCGCCAAATCCTGACTCTTCAATCCGAGCCCTTTGAATAGGTTCGAGTACATCACGTCGGCTCCGCTTCCTTGGTCTATCATCACTCTTTTTACAAAGAACCCGCTTATCCGAGCTGTTACTACCAACGCATCATCATGAGGTTGGATCGTCCTTTGTAAGTCTTCTTCGCCAAAAGAGATGGTTAGCCGACCAACTTTCATCCTCTTCTCGGGTGATTCTCCTTCTATGCAAGCCACTGTCAGTACCCCTTTAGCTGTTGCCGTACCTCTCGAGGCAGCGTGGATGACTTCGATCACTCCCAGCGGTGGTGGGAAGGGATTCCTTCTCTGCTAAACACCCTGGCCGGAATCTCGGTCAGCAGAGTCCACTACAAACTCTTTCAGATACCCTGCTTTTATTAACTGCCCGAGATGATCTTTCAGTACCCGACACTGCTTGGTGGTGTGCCCTTTGTCCCTATGGTATGTGCAATACAAGTTTTGGTTCCTCCGAGATGGGTCACCCCCCATTTTGTTCAGCCACCTGAAGAATGATTCGTTCTTAATCCGATCTAGAATTTTGTGCACAGGTTCTTTGAACGCCACATTAACTCCCTCAATTTGCGCCTCTGGTTCTTGCATCCTGAAATCTTTTTTTGGTCTTGCTAGGATAACGCCCTGCCGAGATCTCCCGAGTAACGGGGCGTTCCCTTTATTTTGTAGCCGATCATCTTCCAGGTGTTTATACTCCTCAATGCGCCTCATAAGTTGCCTCATATCCTCGAGAGGTCTTTTCGTCAACGACTCCCGTAATTCAGAATCTTCGGGGAGCCCCATCCTGAAGGTGCTTGCCGCTATCTTCTCATTTCCTCTACCGATCTCGTTGTAGAGTTCCCAGTACTGGCTGGCGTAATTCCGAAGGGTTTCACTGACCCTCATCTTTATGGAAAGTAGCGCATCCACCGGCTGCGGCACTCGGCTGCATGTCACGAATCTACTGCCGAACTCTTGAATCAGCTCGGCAAAGCTACGAATGGAGCCTTTTCGTAACCCAATGAACCATCTCAAGGCCGTGGAGCCGAGACTGAAGGGGAATACTTTACACATCAAGGCATCATTGTGTGCATGCAAGGACATCATGTGGATATAATGACTGACGTGCTCCACAGGGTCCGTCTTCCCGTCGTAGGAATTGAATGGCGGTCTTGTAAATCTACTTGGCATAGGGGCCCGTTCAATTTCATCTGAGAATGGTGACCGAGCAGCCCTTCGTAAGGCTTGGCTCATGGCGTCCATGGCAGCATTGTGGGGTCGCCGTTCCTCTGGCGAATCAGACCCTCGGTCCTCGTATCCATACGAACGTGAACAGTTCCGACAATGACGTGTCTCTCGGGAGTGTGAGTGATTCCTACGCTGGTGCGATTCTTGAGAGGGTGATCGGTTTTGGAATCGTCGTGTACCGGATTGGCTAGAGCCCTCTTCGCCCCGAATTCCCGTGCTATCATTTCTCCTTTGCCGGTGGTGGCGGTCCCTTTCTTGGCTTCGACCCCTTGCTTCCAGTTCTAGATCCATCACCAGTTTGCGCAACCACTCCAGCTCTCG
Organism: Quercus lobata; assembly: GCF_001633185.2. Taxonomy (NCBI): domain Eukaryota; kingdom Viridiplantae; phylum Streptophyta; class Magnoliopsida; order Fagales; family Fagaceae; genus Quercus; species Quercus lobata. Next base: position 73,892,822 of record NC_044908.1, read on the forward strand.
GTCTCTGTCATCATACTGCCTATGTCTCGAGACACCCGACACCGTTCGGCGGGTCTGATCCGACCCTTCTCCCAGGCCAGACTCTGCCTCTCCTTACAGTCGCTCCCTATCCCCACGCCCTTTGTCTTCTTTCCCGCCATGTGGACCCCTGAGAAGATCCCACGGAACCGCTCTGGGCACGCCCTCCCGAACGTCCCTCGGACATTTCCTTTATTTGAGTCTCAGTCGAACCACAGCTTTGTAGGAGAGCCCCACGGTGGGCGCCAATTGTGCAAGCCTAAAACGAGACTGTTGGGCTCAACCTCACTTGGGCTTACAATTTATTTGTAAAGTGGGCTTCAAGATTTCCTACTTTGGATCGTTCTCAACACAGAGACTCAAGGTAACGTTCCTCCCCTCTTTAAATGACTGTTTTCTCTCCTTTTTTCTGAAACCCCCATCATCTTCCCCAACTTCTGCTATTTATAGCTTAGGTTAGTGGGGAGATCATGATTACTGCCATCGCTAGTGCAATTGAGGGTCCAATATTATCTGTTTTAAGTGAGTGTTTAGGTGAGAGTGGGATGTAACAATTATGGCCTTGGAACTTGGTTCTAGCTCAGGCGAATTTGCTCAGTAATGATGTTCCCCGAGCATCCCATGACTTGCCCGGACAGGGTTTATATGATTGTTTGGGAAGTTTTATGCCGAGAACAGCTCAGGATCCGAGGCCCAAAACTCGTTCTTTATGAAGGCCGTTTTAAGAAGGGCTTAGGGCGATGGGGCCGTTCCATTGGGCCTGAGCCCAGGGCCCATATGGGTCTTGGGATCTCGGTGCCGTACAATAACATTTAACAATCAAAGAGAATTAAAAAAAAAAAAAAAAAAAAAACAACAACAACAACAACAATTTAAAAAACAAAACTAAATCACAATTTAAAAAACAAAACTAAATCGCATTAACCCAAAATAGAGTTTTAAAGATTATAAAAAATTATCAACCTAAAGTAGAGATGCAAGAAAAATATAAAAAACAAAATCCACCAAAAAATTTAGAAAGAGAGAGAGAGAGAGGGAGAAAGAGAGGGAACCTTTTTTTTTTTTTTTGTGAGGGAAAGCTATGCATAGAATAGAAGAGATAGTGACAAATTTATAATAAGAGAATGTGAATAAGAAGAGACAAAAATAAAGGAAGATGAAGGGAAAGAGGAAGAATGATATTAATGTAGAGGGTAGTGGGGAGATGAAAAGGTAAGGGAGGGAGAAAGATTGAAGAAGTAGTGGGCAGATGAAATGGTAAGGGAGAGAGAAAGGTTAGAGAAGTGTAAATATTAAAAAAAATTATAAGAAAATTGAAAAAAAAAAACCGACCAATTATATTTAAAAAAAAAAAAAAAAAGAATGACGTGGCAGCTGATGTGGCGCAACGTGAGAGCAGTAGCATTAAACGTTACGCTTCAGCTTTTAGTAATATATAGATGTGAAACAAAAAAAATGCTTCTCCATGACAACATTTCCTTCTCAAAAATCTTATCAATTCTCACTATACATCAATATAAACTGAAAATCAAGTAGAGTTTACACAAAAGAGGAAGAGACTGAATTATCAAAATGACTTCTTTGAGCTCGATGGCCCTTCTATTCATTTCCATGCTTAGCTTTAGCTTCCTCAGCCATTCCATGCTTAGCTTTAGCTTCCTCAGCCATACCACTACTCATGTTGCTGACCCAGTTCACCTCACAGAGGTATGTGCAATCAGGGACGGACCCAGGTGGGGGCACAACCCCCTGGGTCCAATTTTTATTTTATATATATAGTTTTCTTTTGCGTGTACAAAAAAAAAATTAAGTAAAAATATAATTCAAATGCACATTTTTCTCACGTGTATCAAGTTATTATAAGATATGTGGAACAAAAAAACAAAACAAAAAAATGCTTCTCCATGACAACATTTCCTTCTTAAAAATCTTATCAATTCTCACTGCATCAATATAAACTGAAAATCAGGTAAAGTTTACACAAAAGAGGAAGAGACTGAACTATCAAAATGACTTCTTTTAGCTCGATGACCCTTCTATTCATTTCCATGCTTAGCATTAGCTTCCTCAGCCATACCACTACTCATGCTGCTGACCCAGTTCACCTCACAAAGGTATGTGCAATCAGGGACGGACCCAGGTGGGGGCACAACCCCCTGGGTCCAATTTTTATTTATATATATAGTTATAATATATTTCATTTATGTTATTGGGCCCCCTTTCAAAATTTTAGGCCCTCTTTCTCCTCAATAAGCTTAACTAGCCTTACTCAACTAGCAACTATTCAACCAAAAAACTTAACAAAAACAATAACAACATTCACAATAGTGATTTTATTTTAGCATATATATATATATATATATATATATATATATATATATATATATATTTTACTACCAAAGAACCAAAAAATCATGTGTTATTGGAGAAGTTAAAACTAAATTTTTTGCAACTAAAGTAAATTGGTATAAATACCAGTTGACTATAACAAGTTGTTAAAAATAAAATACAATTCTTTTTTTTAAGATTATATCTCTTCCTTCTATTAAAAAACTCAAATTCTCTTACTTCCTTTATTATTTTAATAAGTTGTTTATATTATTTTAAATAAAGTGATAAAAAATAGAACATTTGATATTGTGTGTATTGTAAAGTGATGTGGTAAAAACTAAAATTTGTATCACCACTATGAATACTCTAACTCTGAAAAAAAAAAAAATCCTATCCAGCGTATTAAAAAAAAAAAACATTATTTTGTTTTTGTTGGTAAATGATTGCATCTTAATGTATTTAGAAACAACAATTTTGAGTTTTTATAATTTTTTAATACTATATGGATGCTTATGTGGAGTGTTTTTTTTTTTTTTTTTTTTTTTTTTTTTTTTTTTAACTCTGGTCCCCACTAGCTTAAAATTTTGGATTCGTCCCTGTGTTCAATCACCACTTTCAGACCTAATAGCATCTACCAATTCAATCTCAATTCCCTCCTCTCTTCACTCTCCTCCAACGCCATGCAAAACCTTGAATTCTACAACACAACCAGTGGCCAAAACACCCCCAACCTTGTCTACAACCTCTTCCTCTGTCGCGACGATGTAACCCGTCAACTCTGCCAAGAATGTGTAGTTGCAGCAGCGAAAGAGGTAACCAAAAAGTGTTCAAGAGAGAAAGTCGCTGTGATATTGTATGATGAGTGCATGTTACGTTACTCAAACCAGTCAGTTCCAGCTATACAACCAGGGGTGACGCCACCCTAACCTAGAATTTTTTTATATATAATAATTTAAAAATTTTTATTTGTCTACCCTCCAAAAAATATTTGGGAACACTCTCAATTTTTTTTATGCCAATAAAATTAAATTTTGCTCCATAATTTGTTCTACATTCAGTGGATGAATGATTGCTTGGTTGTGTACATTGAAAGAGATGTAGCTTGTAACATTGATAATAGGGCTATCATGCAACGATTTCAAAATATGAAAACTCGTAGAAGGCAATTGTAAACTTTATGTATTTGTGTGTTTTTTTTTTTTTATTGTTGTTGTTGTCAATATATAAATTTCTCTTTTTATTAGATTGTATAATTTATACTTCTTAAGGAACACCCTGAGAAAAATTCCTGGACCCGACATTGTATACAATTGAACATTAGAATCATTTTTGCCTCAAACTGGTCAGTTCTAGCTACACGAAGCATTAGAATCATCTAATATTTTATTTTTGAATGTAAAATTAGTTTTTTTTTTTTTTTTTTTAAAATTTGAATTTGGTTTTAATATTGGGAGTTTTTAGGGATTTGATTAGATGTTTTCCATATTTAGTATAATCCCTAAAACCAATTTCATTGGTACTCCTGTAATGGTGAAAGGAGATGATTTTGAATAAGAATTTCATGATGAGTTGAGAATATGTCTCTTATTTTGTTCTGTGTGTTTGGTGGTGATACCAAACACCCCTAGGTGGTGATGTCTAGGGTTTGCAGAGTCTAGGTGGTGAAGCTTACGATTTGTACTATTGTTCTTTTTTTTATCTCCATTTTCCTAATATGTTTTGTATCACACGATCTGTAAGAAGTTTGCATTGGTTCAAACACCTAGAACTGTAATTCAAAAATCAATGAATTACAGCATTAATCCTCCATAAAATTCTTAAAAGTTGTACCTCTCAATATTCTGAAATAAATGAAGTTTAAAAGAAATTCATGCAAAGTGCAGCAAGAGGATCGTAACCCAACATCTGACATGCACCCAAATAATAGATCATTAAAACCAAAATTCAGCTTGAACTTTTTTTTAGAGATGAATGGAAAAGACAAAAGGAGTTAATTTTATGATTGAACAATTAGGATTTGGTATGGACTGGGGAGAATTTTATTACTGACATGTTGGAGGAGGGTCAATCTTTTCATCTTGTGAGGGCTATCTCTTAGCTCAAAATGAGTGTGACCTAGTTTTACCTACAATTAGAGAGGTTTTAAAAAAATTTGGAGGGGCCATGGTCCACCAAATGCATAAGGAAACTCGACGATGGGCTTGATGCACGGCCCAATGGCTATCGGTGAAGATCCAAAGAATTCACTGTATTTTATACCTTGGGCCTAGAATGAGACTGACAAGAATGACCCCTAAACTATCCCTATAGCAGACACGTCAGCATGGTTAAAAAACATACTGTAAGAAATAGCCCAACAGTAAGATGTTTCTGCAGAAAATAGTCCAGCAGTAAAATGTTTCTGCAGAAGATAGCACAACAGTAAAATGTCCCAGCGGTAAAGTAAGATAAAACAAGGTAAACCTCTAGTTGTTAGCTATTTCACAGACTAAGGAAAATATCTACATTTTCAGACTCATCATCCATTAGCTCTGGGGAAGAGTCTTCTAATACAACAATGTGAGGGAAAAATGCTATAGTAACAGTTACATCATAACCATCAATAGTAAATGAATAAGTAAATATCATGGGTTCCATTATAACAAATAATGAGAAAAACTTAGTGTGAGATGAAGGGAGAGAGAGAGATCCCAACTAGCGCAGCAAGATCATTATGGTGCCAAGGCATGCTCGAGGATATAGTATATGTAGTGAGTAAAAAGAGTCATTTGTGAGTAGTATGAGTAAATGAGTGAGATTGTATAGTAAGGCTACTGGGGCTTTCTATTGGGGGTAGGTAATTGTTTATGAGTAGAGCTATGAGGAGTGTTTGTGAGCTAGGAGATGGGGAACTTAGTTTCTATGCTTGAAACTAAGAACTCAGTGACTTTTTCAGAGCTTAGAGCTTAGAGAAGGCTTTAATAGAGAAGTTGAGGAAGAGTTCCTCTTTCTTGGTGTATATCTTAGTGTGTTGGTCCCCTGTGGCATTAATGGAGAATTCCATTTATAGTTGGGTTTTAGGGGGTAATTAGCAAATAATCTCTACTAAATCTCCCTCAATCTTCAGAAAATCCTTAGAGAATCGTTCCTAGGATTTTAGCTAAGAGTGGTAAGCTCAACTTTTAGAAGGTTCTTGGTGTTTTGGGTAATAACAGCTGGGATTCTGACCTAGCATTGAATACTAATTTGCCTTGGTTGATGGGATTAGAGCATGCATTAGGCTAATGATCTTGGTTATGTTATTGCTAGAATCAGAGCTCTCTAGGGCAGATTGTGTCACCCTAAACTAGGTGTCAATCTTGGAGCCCTTGTTGGGAACTTTGCTGGGATCCTCTTGGTGCCCTCCAAACCACATTTTCCTAAGTTTCCCCATTTGAGGTTCATGTGCTTAGTCCATGAACCAGAGAATACACGTTTTTAGTATAAAAATGAATTGATTTCATGTTGTTTCAGGAGCTTTAATGGCCTAGTCATGGTTGCTCTTGGTTCTTGACTGAACGGGCTAGAGAAGAAAGAAAGGATAGTTGGCTGAAGCTTCCCAGCTTTCTGTCATGTCACTTTCAGCTTTATGTCACATGAGAAATGATGGAATTTCAGCTTGTGAAGGAAGGGTTCAACCCCTGATGGACACCTATCCTCTTCTGATTTGATTGGACAAGCTGGGACTTGATGGCAATGGGCTCTAGCTGTTAAGTTGTGCTGAAATTTGGATGGTTAGCTCATGTGAGCTTCAATTGCTGGGATTTGTGTGTGAGCTGGGCCGGCTCAGCCGGGCTTTGTAGCTGAGCTCCTTTAGGCTTGGTTATCCCTACAAAATGAAGAGTTTTGCCATGGGTGATATACATGGGTTTTTGTATTTTAGTTAATTATGGAGAAATAAGCACAGTTTCCCATAAATTTTGTTGAGAGAAATGTTCTTGAGAGGTGGGTAATTTATATTATATATTTTGCCAAGAAATAGTTTTGGGCTCTGAGCATTGTATTTTGGGCCTAAATAGTTGCCAAAATAATATTTGGGCTTTGTAAAGTAGTGCCAAAACAATATAGGTGCCAAATTAGTGTTTGGGCTTTGTAAAATAAGTGCCAAATTAGTATTTGGGCTTTGTAAAATAGTTCCAAATTAATATTTGGGCTTTGTAGGATTTTGTAAAAATATTGCCGTGTAGCAACGAACTTAGTAGAAGTGCCGTATCGTAGCGGGCTTTAGAGGTGCCGCATCGTAGCGGGCTTTGTAAGAAGGTTTTGTTGAGCTTTTGGGCTTTGCCCACAAGTTAAATGATTTTGGGCTTTTTGTGGAGATAGTGTAATTTTGTGGCCCAATTTTGGTAGTAATGTGATAAGTATTATTTGTGGAAAATCTAAGTTGGATAATATGTGGGATATAATGGGTAATATTTGTGAGAGGGTCCAAGGTAATTTATGGGGCTTATATAGGAAATATTTGTGGGAGCCCAATAACATGGAGAATATTTGAGCAATATGTGGGAAATATTTATGTGGGCTCAAAATAATTTATGTGCTTATGTTGGTATTTTTGTGAGTGGGCTAATGAAATTAAGGCCCGAAAATTTGTACGTCAACATTTAGCCCCCCGAGTCACGTATGAGCAATTTCTACTTGGTCACACGTGCGAGTTTGAAATTTTGGTGGCAGTTATGAATAGTGGGCTTCTGCAACTTCCCCACATCCAGCACTTTCCCATGTTCAGCACTTGGTGGGTCTTCAGTTACTCCCCAGGTTTCTTGCATTAAATGCTAGTCTCTTCCCCATGTCTTGTCATTTGCACATTTCACGTTTACCAGTAAAAGGTTGGCCTTGGCTATTTCTTCTTTTATTTTTATTTTTTTGCTTGGACCAAAAAATAGAGAGATTAAGGTAGAGAGAGCACCTTTTCTTCTTCTTCTTATTTTCGGCCAAGAGTGAGAGAGTAATATCCACTTCAACCAAGGCAGAGAGAGAGAGTAACTGAGATTCTTAGCAAAACAATGAGAGAAACAAAGCTTCTTCTTCCTTCTTTTCCTTGTTTTCGACTGAGAGTGAGAGAGGCAGATGGGTGCGACCAGGGCTTAGAAGGGAATTGATACTTCTTTCCTCCCTTGTTGATTTCAAACAAGTGAGAGAAAGACTCACAACTTCTCTTGCTTCCTGTGGTGGCAGTGAGTATTCTTCTGCTCTCCCTTTTTTTAGTTCCTGAGAAAATAGCATCCTTGGTTCTGTGAGTTATGGTTGAAGGAGAAGAACCTCTGGGTTCTGGTGATGCCAGTACTGCTGGAGTGGCTATGCCAGAGAGTGAGCCTACTGCTGGGGGCGTGGTTGAGGAGGTTAGGCTGGGAGATTCCTTGCTGCCGTTGCAAGACCTGTGGTATTGTTCATCTTCTCTGTTCCCAACAGTTGGGGCTCCTGAAGTCAGCCCACTCGAGGTGCCAATAAAGTGGATTTTGAAAGGCGAAGCCCCCAGCCATGAAGTAGCGTTGGTCCTAGCTGCTTCTGGCATACTTGACCTGTGGTTTCAACGAAAGGAGCTTCTGCCAGCCCCTATTCAGTTTTTGTGTCCTTATGGCACAACTGTTGGTTGGTCGGATTGGGTGGAGCAAGAAGTTGCTGATGAGGGATTTTCTCAGATTTTGAAGGATGCCAAAATTTTTGAAGCTGTGGTTTTATCCCATGGGTGGAACATGTACAAGGATGTGAGAGCTCTTCGCTTTCTAGTGCGCCGTTGGAATACTGATACCCACACCTTCTTTTTTCCTTGGGGTGAGACTACGGTCACCCTTGAAGATGTAGAAAGGATTTCTTTGCTGCCTAGCATGGGGGAGGTGAACCCGCTAGAGCTAGGATTGTCTGATGAGGAGTCTGTTGTTAGTTTTTAGACCCCTTAAAACACAATTGGATTAACCTAGGTAATTAGCCAAGTTGTTACTTAGTCCAAATTCCAAATCTAGGTAATCACAATCAAACAATCATATCATGCAAAGCAGCGGAAAAATAAATAACACAATGATATGATAACCCAGGAAAACCAAACCGGTAAAAAAACCTGGGGAGGATTTAACCTAGCTATCCTCAATGTAAAAAGCAAATCCACTAGAAAGAATCGAAGTTCATACAATAAGACTTACAAGCCCCCACGCTTTACTTCTTATTGCTACCAACCAGTAGAACTTACTAACACGACCACGTGCAAGCTCCGAATCCACGGACTCCTTCTTTCTTTAGCCTTTGCAAAACACAAACACCCTCGTTTGTGACTTTGAGATCCCACTCAAAGGTTTAGCAACACAAACTCTCATGTTTGTGACTCCAAGACCACCCTTGAAGGTTTAGATCATCAACACCTTTGATGACTAGAGAAGGCAGCAACTTCTACAATACCAGATCTTCAGATTCTTCAAGGAATAGCACCGGTAGAAGACATAAGAGAGCTTTTTAGGAACAAAATCCTAAATACAAAAGAGGCACCCTCTTTTCTCTCTGAAAAGCCACATAAAAACGTGCTTAGGGTTTCCTTTATATACTGGGAGAAGTAGATTAGAAACCCTAATCCTAAATGGGCTTGAACTGCTATTTGGGCTTAATTAAAATTCTGTAGATACGACTTTCGATCGATCGAACCAGACAGAGTATGAAATCTTCTTCCTGCAGCTTGTACGTTCTTGAATCTTGACTTGAATCACATTGAACATTGTCTAATAAAACCTATAGACTCTAAGATCTATATCTAGACAAGTTTGTGTTCACGATTTGCCAATTGTTCTAAACATTTAGAACCTAACAAACTCCCTCTTTGGCAATTCGTGACAAAACTTTCATACAAAATGAAATGCTCAAATACAAGAACAACCCAATACAATAAAATGCCCAATTACATCACAAATCCCAATCTAAGACTCCTAACCTAGAAGTTGCAAGAAGAGGTAGAAGGTCTTGATTAGAATGCACCTGTCTTTCCTGAAACACTCAACAAACACATCACCGAATGTGTGGAAAGAAAGACATATAAACAATAATATGAAACAGAATATATAAAAATAAAATAACTCTCCCCCTAAGTTAGATACAACAAAAAGTTTTTTATATTCTCCCCCTAAACAAAACAAACAGGTCATCTATGTCTCCCCCTTTTTGTCACGTATTGACAAAGTCTACCTAATCAGAAGGTAGACAGAAAACATACGCAACAGAGTAAGAGAAAATAGAAACAACTTCCCCTATGAAGAGCAACAACTCACCCTAAGAACCATAAAGGTTAAAAAAAATTTCTCCCCCTATAAAAATAGGAAAAACAAAACAAGTTTTGGGAAAAACAGTTTTGGGGAAAAATAAAGGAGTTGGGGATAAAGAAAAAGACACAAACCAAGTTTAAAAAAACCTAAGTTGAGGATACACATGAAGAAAAATATTCTCTCTTTCAATAAAATGCAAACATGGCACTATGTGACCCATAAACAGTTGCATGAGTAGAGAAAATATTTGCACATTGATTATCCATCATATCTTTTAAGAAAAAAAAATTTCTACAGTTCACACATAAAAAAGGCATATACTAGAAAGTACATGGCTCAAAAATTAATCAATCAATTTTTAAATCAAGTTGAGTACCCAATTTAGCAAAGTGTATGCATGTTATGTGTGAAAACAATGAGAGATATGACTGCAAAACTGCAAGATGGATGCAGAAAACAATGCAATGCATGTGAATCCTAAACATAAATGATGCATGGAAAAATCAAATTTTTGAAAAAACAAAGCAATTTAATGCAGAAACTCCTCAAAACACAATATTTCATGAATGAAACGCATGAGTATGAGATTAAAAGTTTTTCAAAAAAAACACTTGAATTCAACCCAGATCTTCCAAAAACAAGTTTTTCAATCAATTGTCCTCAAAAACTCAAACATTAAGCACATTTTGCATCAAAATCAAGGAACTTTAATCTTGGATGGCCACAACAAGATCACACACAATATAATGTACAAAGTTTAGTAAAGAGTAACTTGTGTAGTGTGTGCAACTAGCAAAAGCTTGAGATACATGTGAGGTGATATGTAAATAGAAATCAATCACAATGTCTACAAAATTCATCACATAGAATTTGAAAGAGACTATCACCAAAAGAGTTACATCATATAACTCCCATATCTCCTAGAAAACAAGCTTGCAATCATGTAAGTTTCTTGATTTTTGCCTCATAATATACACACCAATTTTATTTGATTGTTTTAACATTAAGTCCAATAATGTACACACCAATTTTAGCAATTAAACCGAGGCTACACCTTATGTTCTTTTTGTGCATGTGCTACACTTTCTCGAGCACAAAATCTTACGATATGCACTAAGGTGTTCATGATTGGCTAGTAAACAGTGGTGAGATGGTTATTTATGCCTTTCTCTAAAGGTTCAAGTCCGATAGTCAAAGACATGTGACTTCAAGATCAAGACAAAGTGATCAAAACCATAAACATCTTTCCCACACAACATGCACTACAAAGCTTCAACTAGTAAAGTGTAATAAGTAAGCTCATCAAAGCTAAACAAGGTACACAAACTTGTTATGTAAAGATAATATGGCCAATCCTTGATTATAAATCCAAGATGTGAAAAACACAAAAATCTTTTTGGTTTTAAAAAATTTATGACCAAAAACAAAAAACACACATTATGCTAAATGAACAATGCAAATGCAATGCATGACAGTGCTTAACTAAGCTATAGAGGGTACACAAACAAGAAATATCAATTTCTTAATTAACCCATGAGTGCATGTACAAACTAGTACATACTCACACAAAATCAGAAATAGCTTAGCACTTATTTAACACATACTATTCAAGTTTCCCCACAATGTCAAGCATGTTCTAAATCAAGAGAGAGATATCATAACTCATGTTATCCTCAAGAAAAAAAAACTAGACAAAATAAAATATTTTTGTCTTTTTGAAATTTTTTTCAATGTTTTTGGATTTTTTTTTTAATAAAAAACAACCTAAAAAAAACACGACCAAAAACAGAAACAAAACATGTCCACAATTAATTGAAAGAATTAAATTAGGGACAAGTTAGCAACACTCACCTTGGAGAATCTTTTCTCACCCATATAGCACGAGTCTTCGGCTTTGTAGGTGAAAATCCATGAGAAGCAGAGTGTATTTGAGGGATTACACCAATCTTCTAAGAAAGACTGAAATCTTGCAAATTCCTTTCACAAGCCAACAAGCTTAATTTTTTCAAAATAATATGAAACAATTTATATGGACTTATGGCAGGAGAAATATCATCACATATCCTAGATTGAAACACTGAATGCTTAAATTTCAATTTATGATAATTAGGATGAATGTGACCACGGACACCACAAAAATGGCAGACAGGAACAAATTTAGGAACATCAGTATTCCTAACAGCAAATCTAGTCTCAGATTTTGGTTTTTGCCTCAACAAAGAACAATTTGGTCTAATATGACCAACAACACCACAAAGGTGACAAGTAGGCACAAAAACAGATTTATTATGCTCTCTAACAGTAGGTTTAGACTTAGGTTTAGAAACTTCAACGTCAACATCAGAACTTTTACCTTTGTCTAACCTAGCAAAATAAGTCTTTTCTTTATTATTCCTCTTGAAAGGAGGGATATAAACTTTCTCAAGTACGTGACTAACCAATTTGATGCGCGGATCCCAGTACGCGGCTTACTCCTTTGCACGAATCCAAGTACGTGACTAACTCCACAGCAACCCTTTGATTGTTGTAATTGATTTGCAGCAGCTTCACATAGAAACACCAATAAGATCTTCAATGTTGGTGCAAGAGACTTTGCTTGGTTACAGAACCCAAAGGCGTACAAGAAATGCAGTAAGAACTCTTTCTTCTATAGGAGGAGGCTAGGGTTTCAAAAAGAAAAACTTATGAAGCTCTCTAGGGTTAGGTTTTTCTTTTTCCACCTCCTTTAAATAGGAGTTTAATGGGCTCTCCTATTCCAAATAGGTTTACACAAACCTTGGGCTTTCCTAGTCCTATAACGATTATACAAACCCATAAACAAATAGCCTTTTAGAATAAAATGTTTCTGGCTATAATCTGAAAACCCGTAAGCTCGATAGATCAAGACATCTGTCAAGCTTTAATGAATCTCGACAGATCGAGCTTCTATCGAGCAGGTATCGAGACCTGCAGATTGCACTTTTCTTGAACAGTTCTTGAGTAGTCTTCATGTCTTTAATTTAACCACTTGTAATGATCATCTTGAACCTACTTAGATTTACCCAAATACAAGTAAAGTGCGTTTTGTCAAAGGATATGCCAATTACATAAAAATATGTCCCTAACAGTTTTGAAGACGGCCTTCCGTTGTTAATGAAATGGATGGGATTGAAGGTGTGGAATCTCCCTTCCATTACACTGCTAGATGATGGGACCCATTTTGCCTGGAAGCCTTATTCCTATGTTGCAGCTAGGTTTCATTGCCCAAACCCTTTTCCAAATGCTAAACCTAGATCTCAAGAGTTTGGGTTGAACGATCATGAGAAAATTCCCAATTTCTTGCTCATTACATCCCCTTCATTCATTCCGTATCCAAATGGTGTCGGGTTTGTTTTTACACAATACAACCCACACAGAGTCTTGAGACAATTTGGATTTGATCAAGACGTTCCAGATATTAATGCCACACTCTGTCCTTTGAGTGATGCAATACAGCCACTGGTTCATGATACAGCAACAGAGTATTGGGCTAGCAAAGTAGAGAGGGTTTTGGTTCCAAGCAAACACCATGAGGGGTACGCTACCATGAATATGAAGTTGTATTGGAGAAGAGTGATGAGCACTTTTGTGGACTATGTGAGTAGCCGGGAGGTTGAGGAAGTGGTAATAAATCCTCCTTTGAAGCAACTTTCCTCTAACACTCGGCTTATTCCAAACACAAGGGCAGTTTCAGCATGGGTCACTAAACAGAATCTAGGGTTTGCTGAATGGCGGGCTAACCTCAATGGTTGGGTGGTTCATGGGGGTGATGTTCCTATAGAATGGAGTGAGAAAAATGTCATAATAAAAGCCCCCAAGTCTAACCCAGCCACTAGTGCACCTAAGAGATCTCGTGGCAAATCACCCTCCTCAAAAGACAAGCCCAAAAATGTACGACGAAAGAGAGCAGTGCTGAAAAGCCTAAGGCTAGCAGTCCCAAGCCCCCAACTGTCATCCAATCTGGTTCTGGTGCAGCTCCAGCCACTAAGTCCAGTGTCCCAGCTACTGCATCTACTAGTTCATCCTCACCTTTAAAGAAATACAGAAGGAAGACCAGTGCTAGCAGAGTGCAGATTCTTGAGACTTCAGAAGAGGTATCCTTACAGAGCCCTTATCTTCTTACACCCTTTCTATCTTTCTTTCCTTTTTCTTTTCTTCTTTGCCTTCATTTTTTGGTGCTAACTATGTGTTTTCATGGCTGCAATAGTCTAGTGAGTGTGAAGAGGCACAATCGGAGGGATATGACTTTGAGGATACGGCTGCTGACTTTGTTAAACTACTGTTACTCGCTTCGGTTTCTTCTTGTGTTTCCTCTGCTGACGTCCTTTGTTCTCTAAGTCTAACTGATGGAGATACAGAGATGGCTGGCGAGAGTCCTACTGTTGCTGTCATCATTGGAGAAGCTGCTGCTAGGGAGTCCAGCAAGGAGTTTGCTGGCAAGGACCACGATGTCACTGTTACTACTGGAGGAGTTGTTGCTGGTGTGCCCAGCCAAGGACATGTTGTTTCTCCAACCGTTCATGATGCACACCATAGCAAAGAACCTCCAAGTATGATAACTTTGAGTTGTTCATGTAAATAGTAAATCAAGCTTCTTGTTCAATAACACTTGGCTGTATGAATGCTTTTCTGTTATTGCTGGGGACATGACCATGCCTCTTTTCTTTTGCAGAGCCACGGGTTGAGTCCTCTAGTGCTGTTACCAAGGGAATGAGCCTTGAAGAATTCTTGGAGAAATTTGCAAAAGATGAAGAGAATGAAAAAGTAGCAACTGACTTCTATGCCCTTTCAAGTGATACTGTCATGTTCCAGTGGTCTGAAATTCCTGCAGAAGGTCAGCCACTACTGGTTGCAATTGTAAGGAAACACCCGCACTTCTTGGCTAGATGCAAGCTAGGTGCTTCATTGAGGAAATCTGGACTTCAATTGCTCTTTGTAGTGTTACTGGACATGCAGCGTACAAAGCTTGAGAGTTCAAACTTGAAAAAAGCACTTGAGTGGAAAAATGCTCTTAAGGACTTGTTGTTCATGAAGTTTGGAGTTCAATTCATCCTTGACAAGATTCGGGCTGCTGCCGAGGCTTGTATTGTTAGAGATGATGAGTTCATAGTGAAGATAGCTGATCTTGAGAGAGAAATTGCAGCAAAGAGAGCTGAGCTTTCACTTTTGTTGAGTCAGAGAGATGAAATGATGTGGTCCTCGTTAGCTGGAGGTGCTTCTTCCTCAGTGGAAACCTTTGGTGATGGCTTATTTGACTAGCTTTTTTTATTTATTTTTTATTAGTAGCTTGGTATTTTGGACAGTTTTTTTTTTTTTTTTACATTGTAATGTAATGAAACTAGTTATGTACTTTGGGTTTATTTAGCTATGTAGGCTTTGTTTTGTGTAGAGGTGCACCAGCCATATGAATCTTATGTGGTAGTTTGATATTTCCCCAGCTGTGTAAGCTATGTTTTTGTTTATGCACAAGTACATGAATTTATTTTGTGAAAAATGCTTCATTAATCAAAGAATAGTATATTCAAGCTAGAATATAGTCATGGAGATCATATGCATAATTTTGAAAATACTTATTGTGTTCATGACCATTTTGGTTCAAGATGCCCAGCTGTTAGGGCTATAACTTTATTCACAGCTTAGAGTATGCATGTTTATGTACGGAAAGTAATGTTAAAGTACTTGTAAATATGAGAAAATCATTTTTAAGACAAAAAGCAATGCTTAATTCTTATTCACATGGTAGTAGTAGTTTAAGATCATACAAAAGAGAGTTACTTGGTATATACTTGAAAGTCGAGTTAAGCATAGTACAACTTAAGCCATTTGCCATTGATAGATTCCGTGAGACTTTCACCCTCTGCTGTAGCTAGACGATAATAACCGTTAGCACTGGCTTCCCTTATGAGATAAGGCCCTTTCTAACTTGAGGCAAACTTAGAAGGTGCTAAGAGATTCCTCTTGATATGATCAACTGCCTTTAAAACCATTTGTCCCTTGACAAAAACCCTGGATTTTGTGGCCTTGTTGTAAGCATTGGCCATCTGCTGCTAATATCGCTGGAGTGGTTATAGGTAAGATTTCGCGTTTTTCCAAGGTTTCAAGGTCTATAGTTCTTATTTCTACACAAGTGGCAACATCTATGTCTATTTCTTATCCATGAACAACCCTCGGGGTGGGAACCAATAACTCAACTGCAGATATAGCCTCGGTACCATATACAAGAGAGAATGGTGATAGTCCAGTGGCTGTTTTGCTTGAGTTTCGGTATGCCCACAGGGTTTCTAGCAGGTGTTTTATCCAGCCACCCACATATTCATGCACCATCTTGTTGAGAATTCTCAATAGCACTCAATTGGTAGCTTCCGCTTGACCATTCCCTTGTGGATAATAAGGAGTGGACTTGCGGTGCTTGATGTGGTGTGGCGATGGTCTAACAGTTTTCGAACATCTTTGTTGACAAAAGGAGTGCCATTATTAGTAACAATATTGTGAGGGATGCCAAATCCATAACTTATGTGCTCTCGGATGAAATTAGCAACAACTAGGGCTGTATTCAGTGGCCACTAGTATCCAAATATGACCTTTGCATGGTGGATTGATGGGGCCTATTAGGTCAAGCCCCCAAGTATGAAATGGCCAAGGAGTTGTCATGTTTTGGAGGTTAGTGGGGTGAGTATGTATGAGATTCCCATGGACTTGGCAAGTATGGCATGTCTTCACACATTCAACCACATCTTGTTTCATTGTGGGCCAGAAATACCCCAAATTGAGCAACTGTTGGAGAAGTCGTTTTTTGCCTTGATGGTCACCACATTCTCCCGTATGTACCTCTTGCATGATTGATTGTGCCTTGGGGGTCCCTAGGCATCTCAAAGGCTCCCCAGTGAATCCTTTCTTGAAAAGAATACCTCATTCCATAAAATAATGAGTAACCAATCTTTTCAAGCAGTAGGCCTTTTCATGATTGTAGGGCAAGATGCTTTCTATGAGATACTCAAGGAACAGTACATGCCAATCGTTGGTGGTAAGGACTGCATATGATTCCATCCGATCAAAAGCATTTTGGCAATTGGTGCATTGCTCTTAGACAGTGGTAGCTTGTTTGCCCATTTCTAGCCAGTACTAGCCTAACCGCTGGAGGCGACTGTAGAGACTAACAGAACCGCTAGGGCCACAAGATTTTTCATGAACTTCTTTTAATCGTTTAATAGACTCACCAAGGCTCGAGCATCTAGCTAGGACTCCTCCAGGAAGTTTTTGTACAACTCTCTCGCCATTAGAGCATAATCTTTGAGTACCTTCAAATGATCCTTCTCGTCCGATGATAATAGGTGCTTCTTTAATGGAAGACCACCAATTTATCTGTCCCAGCGGTTGATCAGAGAACTCTTCCTTCAGCATTTGTACCACTGGGATTGGCCTTTTCACAATAGTAACATCTGTAGTTGCACCTTCAAATCTAATTTTTGATCCCAATGTGGCTAGAGCATCGGCAAAGCGATTATCGGACCTTAGGGAGTTTTCAATATTGAATTCTTCAAAAGAGTCCTCCAACCTTTGAGCCATAGCTCTATATGGAGCTAAAGATAGTTCCTTGAGTGCAAAATCTCCTCTAGCTTGGCAAACAAATAGATTTGAATCTCTGATTACTCAAAGATGTTTGATACCCATTTCACGAGCTACCGCTAGGCCCGTGAGATATGCTTCATATTCAGCCATATTGTTAGTGCATGGAAAATCAAGCTTGAATGACATACCTACTGTTTCTCCGATACTTTTGGATAGGACTATTCCAACCCCTCCTTCAGAATTGGTAGAGGATCCATCCAAATGGAAAGTCCAAACAGCCCCAGCTATTTCCATCAGTGCAACTGCTGGCAGCTCTCCAGGTACATCATCAGTAATGTCCCAACTGTCCTCACCAGGAAAATTTGACAACAAATCAGCAATGGCTTGACCCCTTATAGCCGTTAGGGTGACTGCTATGATCTCAAACTCAGATAATTGCAAGAGCCATTCTGCTAGCCTTCCAGAAAGAACTGGTCGCCTCAAGAGTGAGTGGATTGGATGGGATTTTATTAAGAGCTGTACCATGTGAGCTAGTAGATAATGGCGCAGCCACTGGGCAGCATATATCAGAGCAAAACAAGCCTTTTCAACCCTTGGATAGCGAGTTTTAGCATCCTTTAACTTTCTGCTAACATAATAAACCGGTTGCTCAATCCCTTCTTGATCATCTTGGGCTATGAGTGCCCCTATTACTTCGTTATTGGTAGCCAAATACAGCTTGAGTAGTTTCCCTAGTATGGGTGCACATACGGTTGGTAGTTTGATCATGAGTTGCTGCAGCTGGAGGAATGCCTACTGGCAACTGGAATCCCAGCGAAAGGGTTTTCCTTTCTTCAACAGTGGTGTAAAGGCAGCTGTAAGGGCAGCAAGACCTGGAATAAACCGCCGGATGTATAAGAGTTTACCAAGGAAACTTTTGAGCTGCGTGAGTGTTGTAGGTGGCTTCATAGTAGCAATGGCTTGCACTTTGCTAGGATCAACATTTAAGCCTCTTTGGTGGACAAGAAATCCCAAAAATTTCCCAGCCGTAACTCCAAAGGCACATTTGAGTGGATTCATGCAAAACTTGTAGAGTCGACACCTTTCAAAGACTTTTCGTAAGATAGTAAGATGATCTCCTCTGGTCTTTGACTTCACAACAATGTTGTCCACATAGTCCTCAATCTCTTTATACATCATGTCATGAAAGATTGTAGTCATAGCCCTTTGATACGTGGCTCCGGCATTTTTGAGACCGAAGGGCATGACGGTGTAGTAAAAGTTACCAATAGGAGTTCGAAAGGTTGTTTTGGCTGCATCTTTGGATGACATTCTGATCTGATTATAATCGCTGAAGCCATCCATGAATGAAAACATAACATGCCCAGCAGCTGAATCAATGAGCATATCTATATTTGGAAGTGGAAATTCATCCTTGGGGCATGCTTTATTAAGGTTCCGGAAGTCAACACAACATCGTATTTGTCCATTCTTTTTCTTGACTGGTACAATGTTTGAAAGCCACTTTGGGTGCATGATAGGCTTGATGAACCCAACTGTGAGGAGTTTCTGGATTTCTTGAATAATTTGAGCTTCAACATCAGGATGGAAGGTCCGCATAGGCTGTACTACTGGCTTTGCCCCTGGTTCCACGTAAAGAGCATGTGCTACTAAGTTAGGATCCAAACCGGGCATTTCATGGTATTCCCAAGCGAAGACATCAATGTACTCCTTTAATAATGAAATGAGCTGAGCTTTCTCCAGCGGTGGCAAAGTTACATTAATTGAAGTTGGTTGTTGGACATTAGGATCATCACTGAGATTAATGGTTTCCAACTCCACATCAGGTGAAAAATTGGTTACTGCTGGAGGCTCTTCAAACAGATCTGCTAGATTGCTAGGTAGATTTTCTTTTGCATTTGGGGTTTCCGTTTCTTGAGCATAACAGCATATTGGTGTAGTGCTTGCTTCATTCAGTCTGGGACCCTTCTGTTTGAGATAGCTAAGCCCCGCATATCGTCATTAACGATACCCCAAACGACCATCTGGCAGTTGGACTTGTATGTATCGTAGTTGTGAGACATCGCTGAAGGTTTCCCAACATTCTCTTTTCTTTTTCCTTTGATCAAGGAAAGACCTCATGTCTATTTCTGGATTGTTCTCAATGTCTTGCCAGCTGGGTAAAGAGATCCCAACAGGCTTTAAAGTAGAATCTTCCCCACTTAGGGTGAGCTCATCATAGAAAGTGGCTTCAAAGTAGTATGCCTCGGATAGATCAAACGGTGTAGGATTAGTAGGGATGCGTATAGGCTTACCATTAAATCTTCCCTTGACACATTGGTGGTAAGTAGATGGCACAAGCTTGTGTTTGTGGAGCCATGGCCTCCTAAGTAGAGCATGATAAGAAACGGGTGAGTCGATAACATGAAATCTAGTGAGAGCAACAATGGGTCCCATTTTAAGAACTAACTGTATACTCCCAATAGTGCATTCATGAATTCCAGCAAAGCCAAAAACCTCAATAGGAGCCCTAGCTATTCTGCTGAGTGGGATCCCAGCTTCTTTGAGTGTGCTGGTTGGAATAAGATTAAACGATGCACCGGCGTCGACTTGTGCCCTTCTTATGTGAACATCATTAATCTTAGCAGTAATATATAATGGTTTACTATGATCAGGATGTTGTACCTCCATATCCTCGTCAGTGAAGGTGATGACATTAGTAGTCTCTAGGAAGGCACAGCTGGCATGAGCTTCAGCTGTGAGGCAATGTGCTCTAGAGTTGGTAGCAATGGATACAAGAGCTTCAGTTGCT
Source organism: Quercus lobata (assembly GCF_001633185.2). Lineage (NCBI taxonomy): Eukaryota > Viridiplantae > Streptophyta > Magnoliopsida > Fagales > Fagaceae > Quercus > Quercus lobata. The sequence goes on from NC_044908.1 coordinate 73,912,811, forward strand.
GCTGTCTTTGACTCCTCTTTGAGCCCTAACTGATTGAACAAAGTCTGAAAGGTAGGGCTTCTTTGAGGAGCAGAGATAGCTATTAGGGGCATGCTTGTATCGCTGGTAGTCTCATTCTCATCAACCCCATTCTGAAAAAGTACAGCGGTTGTGGCTTTCCCTCTGTGATGCTGAGGTAGTGGGTTTCGTTGGACCTCTAGCTCACGAGTGAGGTTCAAAGTGTCATCTGAAATTTTCTTGTGAAATGTTCCCCCGGACCGCTTTACAATTTCTAGTACCATGACCCACATATCGATGATACTGACAATAAATGGGCTTTAAAATATCTTCCGAAGTAGGCTCTCAGATAGGCTTAAAGGGCCTAAGTACCCCATCAGCCATCCATTTGTCAATGACGACATTCATTTCTTCATCAGTGCATGGTATGGGAGGATACTCTTCCTCCTCTTCCCTTTTCCGCTTCTCCCCAACTATTGGTTCATTGGTGGAGACTGCAAAAGCTTAAGGAGCATTTTTCTTTTCTGGCTTGGGCTTTTCAACAGTGGAAGGCTTGACTGATACAGCTATCTTACGAGCCTCCTGGAGCAGTTGGGCAAACTGAATAATATCAAGATTCTTTAAATGGGCCCGGTACTCATGGGACATGTTATCAATGCAAATCTCAACTAGCTCTTACTCTTTGAATTGCCCATAACAATTAAGAGCGGCATCTCTGAACCACCGAATGAAGTCAAGGAGTCCTTCGAAGGACTTTTGCTTGGTGTTGTGAAGAGTGAGGATGGTAACCTTTTCCTCCCCATGAAAATACTTTGAGCAGAAACTTTCAACCATGTTATCCCATGTGGTAATGGAACCTGGCTGTAGAGTGGAGTACCATGTGTAAGCACGATCAGTAAGAGATTTTGAGAATTCCCTTAGGCAAAGATCACCATTTCCAACAAAAGGACCCATAGAATCAAGGAACTTGTTGACATGCTCAATTGAATTCCCTTTCCTCCCATCATAAAGAGTGAAGGTGAGAGTCTCATATTTCTCCAGGTGTGGCTTGCTTAGCAACTTGGCTGGGTAGGGTGGCCTACGAATAAAGTGCCTTGGTTCCTTTGACTGGCTAAGCCTTTCCCTTTCCAGCAGAGTAGTGAGATTAGATAATGTAACAAACTGAGGAAGAAAGGCATTTTGCTCACCAGATTGAGGATTCCCAGCGGTTGATCCCCTCTCCTATTGTGTTCTAGGATATGGTCCTTCATGTAATGGCTAGGACGTTGGCCCTTGAGTCTCTCTCAAGACCTTAAAGATTTAGCAAGTTCGAACTGAGCTTGTTGCATTCCTTTTAACATTTCCAAGAGGAAAGAGAATCGGCAGTCAGAATCTTCTTGGTTAACCTCATGTTGGTCAGCTTGTTCTCCTTGTGGAGTTGGACCGTGATGGTCTTGTGCTGCTGGGAGACTGGTGTTCCTAGTCCCCTCTTGCCGGCTATTCCACAACCTAGGAGGCATCGTGAATTCTTGGCTCCAGTAGACTTCCCTAGTGGAGTCGCCAAAATGTCAAGGGCGAAAAAGTTTTCCTTCTGACAAATGAGATTTATATTGGGTTGGGGGTCTAACCGAAACTCGACGATAGGCTTGACGCACAACCCAAAGGCTATCAGTGAAGATCCAAAGAATTCACTATATTTTATGCCTTAGGCCTAGATTGAGACTGATAAGAATGACCCATAAGCAATCCCTACAGCAAACACGTCAACATGGTTAAAAAACATACTATAAGAAATACCCCAACAGTAAGATGTTTCTGCAGAAAATAACCCAGCGGTAAAATGTTTCTGTAGAAGATAGCCCAGTGGTAAAATGTCCTAGCGGTAAAGTAAGATAAAACATGGTAAACCTCCAGCTGTTAGCTATTTCACAAATTAAGGAAAATATCTACATTTTCAGATCATCATCCATTAGCTCTGGGGAAGATTCTTCTAATACAACAATGTGAGGGAAAAATGCTATAGTAACAGTTACATCATAACCATCAATAGTAAATGAATAAGTAAATATCATGGGTTCCATTATAAAAAATAATGAGAAAAATTTAGTGTGAGATAAAGGGAGAGAGAGAGATCCTAGCTAGTGTAGCAAGATCATTATGGTGCCAAGGCATGCTCGAGGATATAGTATATGTAGTGAGTAGAGAGAGTCATTTGTGAGTAGTATGAGTAAATGAGTGAGAGTGAACAGTAAGGCTGCTGGGCTTTCTGCTAGGGGTAGGTAAGTGTTTATGAGTAGAGCTATGAGGAGTGTTTGTGAGCTAGGAGCTGGGGAACTTAGTTTCTAAGCTTGAAACTAAGAACTCAGTGACTTTTTCAGAGTTTAGAGAAGGCTTTAACAGAGAAGTTGAGGAAGAGTTCCTCTTTCTTGGTGTATATCTTAGTGTGTTGGTCCCTTGAAGCATTAATGGAGAATTCCATTTATAGTTGGGTTTTAAGGGGTAATTAGCAAATAATCTCTCCTAAATCTCCCTCAATATTTAGAAAATCCTTAGAGAATTGTTCCTAGGATTTTAGCTAAGAGTGGTAAGCTCAACTTTTAGAAGGTTCTTGGTGTTTTGGGTAATAACAGTTGGGATTCTAACTTAGTAGTGAATGTTGATTGGCCTTGGCTGATGGGATTAGAGCATGCATTAGGCTAATGATCTTGGTTATGCTGCTGCTAGAATCAGAGCTCCCTAGGGCAAATTGTGTCACCCCAAGCCAAGTGTCAATCTTGGAGCCCTTGCTGGGAACTCTGCTGGGATTCCATTGGTGCCTTCCAAACCACATTTCCCTAAGTTTCCCCATTTGAGGTTCATGTGCTTGGTTCATGAACCAGAGAATACACGTTTTTAGTATAAAAATGAATTGATTTCATGTTGTTTCAAGAGCTTTAATGGCCTTGTCATGGTTGCTCTTGGTTCTTGATTGAACAAGCTAGAAAAGAAAGAAAGGACAGCTGGCTGAAGCTTCCTAGCTTTCTGTCATGTCACTTTCAACTTTATGTCACATGAGAAATGATGGAATTTCAGCTTGTGAAGGAAGGGTTCAACCCCTCATGGTCACGTGTCCTTTTTTGATCTGATTGGACAAGTTGGGACTTGATGGTAATGGGCTCCAGCTGTTAAGTTGTGTTGAAATTTGGTTGGTCAGCTCACGTGAGCTTCAATTGCTGGGATTTGTGTATGGGCTGGGCCAGCTCAGCTGGGCTTTGTAGCTGAGCTCCTTTGGGCTTGGTTATCCCTACAAAATGAAGAGTTTTGTCATGGGTAATATACATGAGCTTTTGTAGTTTAGTTAATTATGGAGAAATAAGCATAGTTTCCCATAAATTTTGTTAAGAGAAATATTCTTGAGAGGTGGGTAATTTATATTATATATTTTGCCAAGAAATAGTTTTGGGCTTTGAGTATAGTATTTTGGGCCTAAATAGTTGCCAAAATAATATTTGGGTTTCGTAAAGTAGTGCCAAAATAGTATAGGTGCCAAATTAGTGTTTGGGCTTTGTAAAATAGCGTCAAATTAGTATTTGGGCTTTGTAAAATAGTGCCAAATTAGTATTTGGGTTTTGTAAAATAGTGCCAAATCGTAGCAGGCTTTAGAGGTGCCACATCGTAGTGGGCTTTGTAAGAAGGTTTTGTTGGGCTTTTGGGCTTTGCCCACAAGTTAAAATGATTTTGTGCTTTTTGTGAAGATAGTGTAATTTTGTAGCCCAATTTTGGTAGTAATGTGATAAGTATTATTTGTGGAAAATCTAAGTTGGATAATATGTGGGATATAATGGGTAATATTTGTGAAAAGGCTCAAGGTAATTTATGGGGCTTATATAGGAAATATTTGCGGGAGCCCAATAACATGGAGAATTTTTGAGCAATATGTGGGAAATATTTATGTGGGCTCAAAATAATTTATGGGCTTGTGTGAGTATTTTTGTGAGTGGGCTAATGAAATTAAGGTCCGAAAATTTGTACCTCAACAACTATCAAGTTATTAAAAAAAGTGAGTTCTAATTAGCTCAACTAGTAAAGTCTTTGATAATTGAATAAGAGATCTAGGATTCAATCTCCACTTACACTAAAAACTTATTAGTGTCTTGGTCTGATGATAAATAGTTATCATTAAAAGTAGATGCCGTAGTTGAAATTCTCTTCTTTTTTTAAAAACACTACTAGTACGCACGTGTATTTAACTTTTGATGATATAAAAAAAAATAAAAAAATAAAACAAAAAAAACCCAGAAGTAATGAGCAATGAGCTCAATAAATTAAAAATTCATAAATTAAAAATTGGTGCCAAACATGAACTCAATTTACAAATGTAGCATTCTAATAAGATTTTAAAGTAATGAGCATAGATGGTCAATGAAAGAACTAAGCCATCAGATTGGGTCTGGGTAAGTAGAAGTGATGTCCAAATGATTTTAGTAACATTTTGGGTTAAAAATGAGTAGAAAATAGTGTCAAATCAAAACTATGTTTAACGTTTCTGACTATTCAAGTTGGTGTTTGTTATGCTCAACTTGGAGTTCGACTTAATAAATGTGTCAAGTCAAGCAAAATCCAAGCTTTACAAGTGTCAACATATTGTGAATCAAGCCATTCTATTCGATTTTTTTTTTTTTTTTTTTTTCAAGAACCAAAAACTACTCATCAATTTGAAGCAAGCCAAATATTGAACAGAGAACTAAGTGCAATTAGTTAAAAAGTCACATAATACCCAGAAATGGAATCTGCACATCAAGATCACAAAAAAAATTTCTTTGAAATGCTTCTCGCGATCTTCGAAATTCTTGAATCCAGCCAACAGACAGTTGACTGTGTGGTTTCTGAAGAAATGATTGTAAAGAACCCAGCTAGAGCACACTGGATTTTCAAGAACAGCAGGAGCACCACCCTTTTGATAATATGTGGCACATGATGTCCTTTCTCCATAAATTAAAATTAAAAAAAAAAAAAGCGATTTTCCAAGCAGAAAGAGCCCAACAACAACACCTAAAAACAGGGTCCTCAACCCTTCCATTGTCCACTTTTATTATGATCAAACTTTGAACCTAACAAGTTTGTCAACATGTATTGACAGTTATTAAAACGGTTGAAGAAAACCAAGTATACACACGTATTCAACTGACTATATATTTCATATTCGTAACTTTTGATGATTAAAAAGAAAAATGCTAGAAACTTGACCTCATGAGCTTAAACTTTTATGTGAAGCAGTGTTCCAACAAGCATGTTATGTTATATGACAATACAGCCAAACACAACAATGAACAAACAACATAGTATCCAGAAAGAAAAACAGAAGCAACACAACACAACATACAGATATAGAGCGAAGCATGAAATTCGAAAAATTGAGAGTACCCAATGCTTAAAAGGTTAGAGCTTTTACTGATTTTGGAAGAGTTTGAGAGATAAAAGGAGAGATACGATGAAGAACCTGAGACTGAGAGTTTGAGTTGAGATTAAAAACTATCATCAGTTCGCATCATGACTAGGAAAAAGATTTAAAGGTATATCTACATGAGCCATCACTGGACCCTTCTCTTCACTGGACCAGAGCCTTCTGACCCAAAAAAAAAAAAAAAAAAAAAAACTAGAGCGAAAGAAATTTCAAATTTCAGGCCTATGACAGCCTTGGACTAAACCCAAAATTCTAAGAAAGAAATTACTAGGTCTGTTTTTACAAAGCTGGCAGTTGGTACGTAAAGAATTTAACTTTGTGGGTTTAAAAAATGTGACCTTTTCCCCTGGTGTTTAGAACTTTGTGGGTTTTGTGTTTTGGGGGTTGCTTGGTTTGGTTAGATTTCAATTGGGTTTGCTTTAAACATGGGACATACACATAGTTGTCTCTCTCTCTCTCTCTCTGAATGATTAACTGAAAGTAGTGTAAATTGGATTTTACTATAGTTTTTTTAATCTTTCAGCAGTTTTTTTTTTTTTTTTTTTTGAGGAACACCCCAACTCGGGGAGAGAAAATTTAAAAAACTAAGGCAAATCTCTTACAACAAAACAGGAAATATTTGGAGGAACTTCCTCCATCCAAACCCTTAAAGGAAAAGAAAATTTTGCATCCCTAGCTAAAGCATGGGCAACATTGTTGCCTTGCCGCCTGACATGGATGACATTAGAGGACTGAAAGTGCCTCCTTATAGACATGAAGTCTTTTACCAAATGGCCAACCAGTGCATTTGAAACCATACCCGACTGTAAGCACTTTACCACTAGTTCAGCGTCGCCTTCAAAACACACCTAGCTGAAACCGAGGTCCTTGGCAAACATGGCAGCTTTCCTAGCCGCCAACATCTCAAGAACTTCCACTATAACTGGCATCCGCACCTTCTCCGATAGCGCCGCTAGCACCTGCCCTTCTTTGTTGCGAATGACCACTCCAATACCAGCTTCCTAATCCTCATTGAACACCGCCCCGTCGAAGTTAACTTTGATTGAACATCCAGACGAAGGCTACCACACCACCGGGCTGGTTCTGTTTCCTCTCGCCATGCTCTGTTTTCCTTGCTGAAATTCATCCAACAGAGCTGAAGCAGAGAAGGCAACTCTAGGGCATGGCTGAGGATTATCGTTCACTCTCAACTTGTTTCTCCGCATCCAAATCAGCCACGCCGTCATCGCAAACAACTCCAGACTTAAACCTTCTGCCTTGGTAACACTCACAAGGTCACTCATGACTTTAAGACTCTGGCCCTTTCTCCTCACCTCCCCAAAAGCTAGCGCCCACACCTCACGAACCATCTCACAGTCCCATAGAGCGTGAAACTCATCTTCAGTCATGCATCCACATTGGTCACACGTCGAGTTATCCACCACCCTTCTTTTTTGGAGGTTAACCTTCGTTGGGAGAGCTCTTGAGCAAGCTCGCCATAGAAATACCTTCACCTTATTTGGCACTTTCAGCCGCCAAATATCCTTCCAGAAACGTTTAAACATCTCTGAATCTGAGCTGGAAGGCAGGGAGTTCATCTCAGTCTCGCACAACAACTGATAGCCGGATTTTACAGAGTAGGATCCTGACCTGCACCTCGGCCAAGAGAGGCAGTCCTCTTGATCCGTGACACACAAGGGAATGCTCTTGATTCTTTGGGCTTCAAAAGGCAGGAAGATGTCATCTACTAGTTGCTCATTCCAGCCCCCTCCACCCGGCTCCAACAGATTTGCAATTGTCCAATTTGAAACCCCTTCAATTCTTGGAGAAACTACACAAGCCGAGGCCCCCCCCCCCCCCCCCCGGCAGCCACCTGTCATTGTATATATTTATCTTAGAGCCATTCCCTACTCTCCAAAGTAAACCCGACTGAACCAACTTTGAGGCCTTTACTATGCTCTTCCATGCAAACGATCCCGATGCTACCTTAGCATCAAAGACTGACCCACTTGGGAAATACTTCGCACTAAAGACCCGCTAAAAGAGAGATGATTTGTCCACTAGTAGTCTCCACACTTGCTTTGCAAGCATAGCCTCATTAAATTTCTCCAAGTCTTTAAAACCCATACCCCCCAACGCCTTAGGCTTACACATAGCTTCCCAATTCTTCCAATGAATCTTATGTTGATCACCCCGTTGGCCCCACCAAAATTTCCTTATCATTATTTCTATGTCATGTAGTAGTCCGGATGGGAGCTTGAAGTAACCCATCGCAAAGGTAGGTATAGCTTGGACTACCGCCTTTAGGAGTACCTCCCTTCCCGCTTGTGAGAGAAGCTTTTCCTTCCAACCTTGAAGCTGATTCCAAACTCTCTCCTTAATGAAATTTAGGCTCGCCTTTTTATTCCTTCCCACCACCGCTGGAAGACCAAGGTACTTCTCATACTCCCGCACTTCACTTACCCCCAACTCATTAATTATCTCAATCTTCCTCTCAGCCGGAGTAGCCTTGCTAAAGAACACATAAGTTTTTTCTCTGTTTAGCTTTTGGCCAGAGGCTTTCTCATACAACACCAAAATACTTTGGATAACATCCAAATCCCTCTTAGTAGCTCGACAAAAGAGGAGGGTGTCATCCGCAAAGAACAAATGGCAAATTTTTGGGCCATTTTTGCAAAGAGAGAAACCCCTAATAGCTTCGGACCTGGTTGCATGTTGCAGTTGACAATTTAGGGCTTCAGAACAAATTAAGAATAGATATGGAGAGAGGGGATCCCCTTGCCTAATACCCCTCGATGGCCGGATGTCACCCTTAGGAACTCCATTCACAAGGATTGAATAAGAAGCTGAATTTATACAACTCAATATCAAGGCCACCCATCACGCATCAAAACCCATCTTCAACATAGTGACCTCCAAGAAACTCCACTCCACCTTATCGTAAGCCTTACTCATATCAAGCTTCAATGCCATAAAACCCCCTTTTTTTTTATTTTTGGTTCTTCATATGGTGCAAAGTCTCGAAAGCTACAAGGATGTTATCGGAAATTGCTTTGTCCGATTGGAAAGTACTTTGAGATTCTGAAATAATCAAGGGTAGTACCCCTTTAAGCCTATTTGCGATCACCTTTGATACAAGCTTATAAATTATATTACATAAAGAAATAGGGCAATATTCAGAGACTTTTGTGGGACTTTTTACCTTAGGAATGAGAGTGATGAATGTCTGGTTTATGGATGAAGGGATGACACCTGAAGCAAGACAACTCAACACCGCTTCAGTCACATCTGCGCCCACTGACGACCAATAGTGTTGGAAGAAAAGAGGAGGAAGACCATCCGGACCCGGGGCCTTCAAAGGTTCCATTTGATTCAGAGCCGTGACCACCTCTTCCTTAGTATACTCCCCATTTAGCACTTCATTCATCTCCTCCGTTACAGAGCAAGGCACACCCGCCACAACTTCCTCCATCCTAGACGGATTTGAAGAGTTAAAAAGGAGTTGGTAGTAATTGACCAGAATCTGAGAAATCCCATCCTCATCCGTGCACACCTCCCCACTCGGATCTTCAAGAGTGTCAATACAATTCCTTCTAAACCGATGAGACGCTCTACTATGGAAAAACTTTGTATTGTTATCACCCTCTTGCAACCATAGAGCTCGAGATCGTTGTTTCCACATCTGCTCTTCCTTACCCAAAAGCTTTGAAATCTCTAACTTCAACCTTTGAACCCGAGAGAAACTTCCACCCCTAATAGCCTCTTCCTCGGCCACTCTCAAGAGCTCTTTTTTCTCCCTAAGGCTTCGAGTCACATTACCAAAAACTACTTTGCTCCACCATTTCAAACTTTTTCGACACCTCTCCACTTTTCCTTCCACTCTACTCATCGGATTGCCATGATAATCATGGGACCATGCATCCTCAATGACTTCACTACACCCCTCATCCCTCATCCACATTTGCTCAAACCGCCAAGGTTTGTTCACTTTCTTAGGTATACCTAGTAAGTGAATCATTATTGGCTTGTGATCCGATGTACCACACTCCAAATGAACTACTTTCGTAGCCAGAAACATAGAGAGCCAATCTGTCGTTCCAACCGCTCTATCTAGTCTCTCCCACACTGTATGTCCCTCCCCATGCCCATTGCACCAAGTGAATTTGTTCCCACTGTATCCCAAATCTTGAAAATCACATTCATCCAACACGTCCCTAAACTCCTCCATTTGCCTACTCGGTCTATGTCTCCCCCCCAATTTTTCATGGGCTCGGATAATTTCATTAAAGTCCCCCGCACATATCCAAGGTAATGTAAATTTTGCTTTTAGCCTTCTCAAAGTGGCCCATGAAATATAATGATTACTTGTTTCGGATTCCCCATAGAAACCGGTAAATCTCCACTCCCCCTCCTTTCCTTTATTAATGATCGCATCAATATGATTTGGCGAGTAAGTATCAACCGAGAAATCCACTTCTTTCTTCCAAAAAATCACCACCCCTCCCCCTCTCCCTTCCCTTGAAAACTCAATCATACCATCGAATTTCAGCTTGTCACATAAATAAATTAGCCTAGTTTTTTTCAACCATGTTTCGGCTACAAACACGATTGAGGGAGAATGAGCCCAAATTAAATCACCAAGCTCATGCTCTGTCTGAGGGCTCCCAAGTCCTCGACAGTTCCAGCATAAAATATTCATTGCTGTTGGCGGGGCTGCTCCGCAGCCTCCACCATTAAAATATTTTGATCCTGACCAAAGCAAGAAACCAATCTCTTCTTGTTAGGTAACTCACTGTAGTCTCCCTCAGATGCTAACCTTTTAGTGTTTTTTGTGACTACCCTAGGAGTAGCATTCTCTAATTGCCGTGCATGGGCTTTTTTCCTCACCCTTTTTACTTTTTCCACCCCAACATTACTTTTCCTTGGGCTTATAATATTAGAAATATCACATAAAACAGATTGGGTAATGGGAACACTTACCAAGACCCCCTCCTTCTCACGTGTTTGAGTAGTCACCATCTTAACCCCTAGTTTTGCTTTTGCTTTTGTGCTTTCCCCTGCAATGTATAAAACTTCTGCCCCCCTAGTTGTACTTTCAACCTTATTCCCATCATGATTTCCTCCTTTGGAAGCCCCTAAAACCACCCCCCTTGTCAAACCGTGTCAGGTCCTTATCAATCTCAGCTAGTCTTTCCTCAAAACTTTCCCTTGAATCATGGCTTTCCAATACCGTCCCATCATGGATCATAGTTTCCCCTTCTGACACTACTGAAACCTCGTTAGAAGCATAATGAAAATGTGCTGCAACCTCAGTTTGTTCCTGCACCACCGTGGGAAGAAAGTCATCCACCAGAAGCACCGGCGGCACCGCCACGTTCTCTGCCTCAACCACCTTTTTCTTCTGAGCTTTTTTTGCAGCGTAGAAACCCGGAACTTTGAGGACTGAGCTTCTACCCTTCACATATGGTGTAGCCCGAATCCATGCACCATAGGCTTGGTTCTCCTTAGTAAGCTTACCTTCACTCTCAATCCACACATCACAGTCACTGTCTACGTGATTCAAACAACCACACCAGTAGCAGATGTTGGGAAGTCTTTCATACTTGAAAGACACCCAACTTTGTTCACCTTTGGACAGAGATATTGGTCGTCCCCTGCACAGAGGCTTGCTAATGTCAATAACTACCTTCATGCGTAGAAAACTCCCCCCATCCGTCTCACCCTCATCACTACTTTGACAAACAGCCCCTACCACTTCACAGAGTTTCACCGCCACAGTTTTATTCATAAACTTAAATGGAACATCATGTATTTGGACCCAAATCGGAATCCTCTTAAACTCTAGATCCCGGAGTGAAACTCCCCTTTCATACCACTGCAGCACCACCAGATGCTTATCAAAACTCCAAGGGGCATTGCTCATTATCCTCTCCACCTCCTCCTTTTTTTCAAAAGTAAATAGTAAGACATGGTCACTGATCTTCCTAACCTCAAAACCCTTAACCGATCTCCACAGAGGGCTGAAGGTTTTTGTCACAGCCTCCACATTGAGTGCCCGTTTTGTTAAAAATTTTGACGCCATGGTAAAGCTCTTGGTTGAGAGCTCATCATCCAACCCCAGCTCGTCACCTTCCCTAGCATTCAAAGACAAGCTTTGCCAATGTTTTGTAAGGTTCTCCATATTTAAACACCCCCCCACAACTCTCGTGTCTCCAAAGCCCCAGAAAAAAAGGAAAAAGGAAAGAGAAAAAAAGAAACTAGAAGAACAGAGGAAGAAAAGCTAGCCTTTGAACCACCTCCAAGCAAAAAAAAGCTTGAGATACAAAGAATCCTACCACAAGAACGTCAGGTTCTACAGCCCAAAAGAAAGCTTTCATGGTGCCCCAGAGAAACTTCTTTTAGAAACAGAGAAACTCTAATAAACAAAAAAAATGGTATATCTTTCGGCAGTTGGGTTTGAAATTTTGAATGGCTTAGGTTGAATTTAATTGGGTTTTTTTAATAAATATTTTGGGAAAGTTTGACTTTTCCTTCTCAAAATTTAATTGGATGGTTACTATCCCCCCCCCCCCCCCCCCATGTTTAACATGTTTTAGGAAGGGCAGCTGCAGCTTTGGAAAGTTAATAATTTAGTGATTCTTAGTTTATATAACTAATGATGTTCTGTATATTTTTGCAGATAATATTATTATATAATTAGGGATTTAGATCCTCTAAAGTTTTTAGAGTACTCTACCACATAAAATTCTTTTAATCTCAACCAGTGTTCTAAAATAAATGGTTAAGATCATGAGTAATAGTACAGGTACAAACTATTTTACAACATTTTTACAAATTATTGATGTGACATTCTTATTAGTTCTAATATAAGTCCACTTTAATACTAATATGAGTCAACTACTAACATCACATTTATGTTTATCAATAATTATTTGAAAATTACTAAAGCCACATCAACAGTTCGTAAAAATGTTGTAAATTAGTTTGTGTCTGTAGTATTATTCTAAGATCATTCCACTTTAGTTCTAATATGAGTCCACTACTAACATCACATTTATGTTTATCAATGATTATTTGAAAATTACTAAAGCTATATCAACAGTTCGTAAAAATGTTGTAAATTAGTCTGTGTCTATAGCATTATTCTAAGATCATTCCAGGTCATTAATTCATTAACAAAAACCTTAAAATAGATGTCATGTCAGTTATTAAAATGGACTGCTCTGATTTTAATTTATCTTAATTTAAAAAAATAAAAATAAACATCACATATCTAAATTCTGAACCCTAATTTCATATTCGTGCCAACACTGATGACCATCTTCCCCATCATACATATGGAGAAAAGGTTAAAGCATAGGTATCGAAGACCATATTTAGCAGTGGCAATCAAATCCACTTTCTCCGACATCCTTTTTGACCATCTTACTTACTATTCTTTAAATATGATTTACCCTCTTTGAACCTTTCATTCTATTGGTCATACAAAAAAATGAGAACCTTTCCCAACTGTGAGAGCTCAAATCATTAGCATTGGTACTAAGATATGAACAAAAAAAAACAATTGATTGGTGGATTGGGTGATGTGTTCTAGGATGAATGGAGTTTTTTTTGTTTTTTTTTATTTTATTAAATGGAGATATTACTTTCAACCATAGGAAGACTTTTTAAGCTGTTTGGTTGGAGTGAAAAAGTGAGAGAATAGAAAATGGGAAGATGATAGAAAAGTGGGAAAATAGAAGAAATTAAGTTTTCTCCTATTTATGTTTGGTTGGGAGGATAGAAAAGTGGAGAGATAGAAAACTTATTTGTTTTATTGAGAAGAAAAAAAAAATAAGAGAATAGAAAAGTGCAGTTTGTATAAATTTACAATTATATCCCCATTAAATAATACAAAAAAAGCAGCACATTTTTTTAGCAAAAAACTATGTATGTGAAAACAAAAAAGTAACACATTTTTTTAGCAATGTTAGGACATATGTGTTTCACATATTAAGAACATATGTCATGATTTTATATAATTGGCTTATCCTTTGACAAAACGAACTTTACTTGTATTTGGGTAGATTTAGGATGTCTTTAAATACTTCAAGAAACCTGGTTTCAAGATCAAGTATTGAATCCTTCAAGTCTGTTCAAGAAAAGAAGTTTAGAGTGCAAAATCATTAAAGCTCGACAGTTGCATCTATCGAGCTTAAGGAAGCTGTTCTACATTCAGTGTGCTCGACACCTGCTATCTGTCAAGATTTAAGATTCTCAGAATTCCAATCTGATTTTCTTGAGATCTGTGAATGTGTCCTTGGGCTTTCTTTTCTCCTAACCCTAGACATATAAAAGGATCAGTTTAAGGGCCATCAAAGAGTTCACAAGTTGCACAAGTTTTGAGAAAACTTTGTTCAAGCAAATTGTGACCGGAGACGAAATTCTTGCCCTAGTTCATCTCTTTCTCTTGAAGAAGTTGCTGTGTATGTGCACCGTAGGGTTTTGTGACCAAGCATCTTCTTGATCTTCATCATGTGGATGAACTGAAGAACTTTGCAACTAACAACCTTCTTAGTTGGTGATTGAAGTCGCATATTGGGATCCACGCAATTGGTTAGTCACGTACTTGGGAGTCGTGCATTGAAAGGGGAACTGTCACTACAGAACAAGTCCAATTGGGTATTAGGGTAAGGGTTCAACTGTAGGTTGGTAAGGTACTTGGATTTCTTTACTTGTAACCGCTTGTTATGATAATAGTGGAGTTTTGGGAGTGGTGACCTAAAAATCACCCGGTGGGGTTTTTGCTGTTAGATTTTCCCCATTCGTAAACAAATCACTGTGTTATTTATTTTCCGTTGCATATTTAGTTTGTTGGTGATTTGTTTGTGCTACCACGCGTTTGCATGATAAATTGATTAATTAATAACTTGGCTAATTAATAAATTAATTTCTATCACAAGGGGTCATTCAGTTTGTGGCCTATCAAGTAAAAATAATTGTGTATGTGCAAGTAGGAAAAAAAAAAAAGATCAACTGGACAAAGAAAAAGAAAGGGCCAAAACAACGCCCATGTGCACTATGCACATGAGAATTTTAGTAAGCTCCTGCATAGTTTTCTCTCTCCCCCCCCCCCCCCCCCAAAAACATTTTGGTGGGCTTGGAAAGAAAACACCCAGATCCCACCACACATTCTCCCTCCCCCCCTCCTAACCAAATACCATCCAAAAAGTCTTCCCTCTTCATTTTCTCTCTTTTTTTCCATCCTTTCTAAAATCCACTCTACCAAACACATCCTAATAGAATGCGCTGCCATGTTTTTTTGTAGTTCATGTGCCAAAACTTCCATGGAGACAAGTCTGGTGCTATCAGTGTTGGCACAACGGTAGTTGTGGGTTCAGATCTATGTTGTTTAATTTTTTTTAAACTAAAATAAATTTAAAATATGAATTGTCTATTTTAATAACTGACATGACATCTATTTTAAGATTTTTATTAATGAATTAATGACATGGAATAAATATAACCATTGATTTTAAAATGAAATGTTGAGATTAAGAGAACTATATAGGGGTAGAGTACTCTAGAAACTCTAAAAATTCGGAATCCTTCAATTTGTACTTTAACCTTACGTAGTGGCCAAGCATTATCAGTTATGGTACCCCAGGGATTTCAAATAAATAAGTCCAAATCTTCTATCTCATTCTTTCTACTCCACTTTATGCTCCACAAATAAAAGAATGCCACATGTCCACTTATTTAATTAAATGCTAAATTTATGCCTTTTATTATTTTAATTACTTAAATAAAATAAAATTTTAAAAAACTCATAATGTTTTCACTGCCATGGCACCACAACCTTCACTAGCAGCCATTATCAAAATTCCAACGAACCACTGCCACCAAGCTCACCGCCTCAGACGAAACTCATAATTCTTCCACTTTCTTCCCTCTCAAACCCATGAAAAACCAACCCATCACCGCCACACTACCACCCTCCCTTCACCTCTTTCCATTTCAAAAACCAAAATAATCTTTCAAGCTTCAGATTTCAAGATATACATTTTGGTTATAGATAAAAGGGGAGATAACAATCAGGGTAGTATTACGCCTATTAAACCAAAAAATATATATATATATATATGTTTGGAATTCTTTTGGTATATGAACAGAGATGGGACAATGGTGGTTGACACCCATGTGTTAGTAAGGGCAGCTAAGCTGGGTGGGTTAGTGGAAGAGTTATGGGTTTTGGTGGTGACTGATGCTGGCTTTGCCAAAATCTTGATGGTGGCTGCTGATGAAGGTGGTGGTGGAGGTAGTGAGAATTTGATGGGTATTTTAACTTTTTATTTATTTTAGTTTATTGAAATAATAACAGGCATAAATTTAACATTTGATTAAATAAGTGGACATGTGGCATGATTTTACTTAAGAAACAAAGGGTGAAGCAGGAAGAATGAGATAGAAGATTTGGACTCCAAATAAACTAGCCACATGTTTTTTTTTTTTTTGTGTGCTCTCCTTGATTTTTTTTTTTTTTTTTTTCCCTTTGTTTGCTTGCTTGTTGAATCAAGTAAGAGAAATTATGCCAGGGAGCTATCATTGAAAATTGGCCCACACTTTTAGGTTCATGTAAGTAAGGGACTGCTAAGTGATTTTTTACTTTACAAATTATCAAGCTATGATTGGTAAATACAGAAGTAGACACCACATCAATAAAAATCTCTCTCTCTCTCTCTCTCTCTCTCTCTCTCTCTCTATATATATATATATATATAGAACAATTACCTTACAATTTTCGCAAAATATTATGATATATATGTATACTAATTTTAGCAATTTTGTTTTATAAAATTAATGTTTGTTTCTCTTAAATAATATCATTGATTCTTTTAAGGGTAATGCTATACTTGCAAACCTTTTACAATATTTTCACAAACTGTTTTGGTAACAAATTTTTATTGGCTTGCATATGGACCCGTGACTCACATCATTTTTTTACTTACCACTTATCACATTAGTAATTTATAAAAAAGCTTGTAACTCTAGCATTTTCCTCATTTTAGTGGCCGAAAAAAATTTATTGACCTATCAAAAAAAATTATAAATCTAAAATTTAAAACAAAATATACAAGCCCAAAAAAAAAAAAAAAAAAAAAAAAAAAGCAACAACAAAAATTACCAATAAAACTAAAAAAAAATTAAGCTCAGTTAACTAATTTTATCCAAAATAAACAACCATGTCCTTTAAAAAATTCTAAACAATAATTGTTGGGAAATTTAGACCCCGGTTAATAGAATTAACAAGTTTTAAACTCAAGTTGTTAATTAGATTTATTATAAATAAACCTTGTTAGAACATACTAACACCAATATCATGTCAAAATCATACAGTGAAAAAAATAAATAAGACAAGATATGATGACCTAGGAAAACCAATGAAACAAACTAGTTTCACAGAAAAAAAACCTAGGGGGAAACCTTCCCGAAAAGTAATTCACTATAGTAAAGAGAAGTTTCAGATCTAGTACAAAACTTTTGTCCCTAGACTCTACAATCCCCGTAAATGAACTTACAGCAGAAATCTTCTACTGCTTCAGAATCTCTAAACTCTTCACTATATGAACGCCACCCTTTTTGCACGGATCCCAGTAGGTGACTAACCAACGATGCACAGCTCCCAGTACGTGACTAACACACCAACTTGAAGAAGATGTTGGCTGCAAAATTCTTCAATTCATCAACAATGAAGATCAAGAAGTACTTGGTTACAAAACCCTAAGGCGCAAAGACACAGTAGCTTCTTTTAAAGAGAATAAGGCATCGGTCACCTTTTGCATATGTTCTCCTTGTATTCTCTTATGTGATGGCTTCTAAAATAAGCCTTATATATGTCTAGGGTTGTGAGAAAAGAAACCCTACACATACATGTCAGCATGGGCCGAAAATCAGATCTGAAAATCTGAATTCCCATAACCTCGATAGATAGTATTTGTCGAGCCTCATTAAACCTCGATAGATAGCTGTCTGTCGAGCAACTATCGAGCTATCTATCCGCAGGTGTCGAGCTATCTGTCCAGTTTTAATGAACAACTTTTCTTCACTTATTTCTTAGTCCAATCTTCATGGCTTTAATACTAGACTTGAACAACATGTTTCTTGAAGTATTAAACACATCCTAGATCTACCCAAATACAAGTAAAGTGCGTTTTGTCAAAGGATTAGCCAATTACACAAAATATGTCCTTAACAATAATAAATTTGCTCTTACCCACTAAAAATAAAATAAAAAATAAAAAAAATCTTAGCAGCTAAGTAGCACAATCAAAGGTTGAAACCGCCACACAGCCAACAAAAAAATCACTCCTAACTCAAAGTTCTGGCTGTTGGAAAAAACTGGATTGGCATCCATACAAAACCCACAGTGGAAGCAACACAATCTACTTTGAAAGTCCAAATAGTGTGTAAAACACCTATGAACGTTTAGACCCCCAAATACAAAAATACCAACACAAGCTTATAATCAAACAATATATGTACGGAATATGAAATATATCCAAATTGGTAACACACTCTAAACCATAATAAAATGCAATCACAGTAGTAATTAAAGGTAAAGAGTAAAGGAAGAGAGATGCAAACACAAAGATAACATGGCAATGTGTTATCAAAGAGGAAACCAAAGTACTCGACAAAAAACCTCTCCATCGCCCTCCAAGCGGTCAATAATCCACTAGAGAATAAAGTTGGGATACATGAATAGGAGAAACCCTCCAAGCCTAATCTACCTAGTGCACCTAAGCCCTCCAAACTTCTTGCTCCAATAGGGTTACGCCGAACCTTGTCTTCTCTAGCTTACCGAATCCCACAATAAGCCCATTGCATCAACCAAATGAATTGGTCCCTTTCGGAACTACTTCCCAAGCACCAAAACACCTCCTCACTGATATGGGTATGGTGAGATAAGGATTTGGCTAAATGTATCTCTCAAGGTTATGTTAATGGAGAGGGTGTGTCACGACCCAAACCTGTATTTCAGAGTTTAGAGCATGACCGGCATGTTAATATCAAGTTTACCTCAATATTAACACGAACCAACCTAACTGAAGGTACATATCAAGAATTGTTTGTTCAATTCCTGCTTATTGTCTTGCATAAAAGCCAATATATACAAAAATGATGGCAACCCTGACATTTCATTTCCTTCAAACTTGGAAACAAATACCACCTGTCTGAAACTTAAGGTATTCAAGTAAAAATTTACATAGCTAAACGTTTAGCAAAACTCTTATTACAAACCTAACCCCAAAGACATACAACTGGGGTTCAAAACAGACTACAGTACCGAATTACATATGTGCTCAAAGGATCAAGTACATCTTGATTCCTTCTATACATCAAAAGAGCTAACTACTATACAACAAAACTCTACATTCTAATAAAACGAGAAAACACAGAATCCTTGCCACCTCTCATACTCTCGCTGCTTCCAGGAAGAACCTGTGCATTGAAATATAATAGGGTGAGCTGCGAAGCCCAGTAAGGTTTTAAAGCTCCATGGGCCTTTAATAAGAATGCATGTAAAACAAATAGTTTATGGATATGCCAACTTTGATCAAACAGCCTTCATACTATTCATATTGCTCTTAAATAACTTATGAACTTTTGAAATAAAAATATTTCATTTTCCTTTCATATAAAAAAAAATTAAAGGACATAATAGGGAACATACGTATAATTTCGTAACCTTATCTTTATAACAAAGACTATAAAATGTTTCATCATAAACTTCTTTTCATGAGAGCTTTTAATTTTCATAATGCATTTTAACAAAATCATTCTCTCATGCTCAATAACATAATGTAGCTATTCATAACATATTAGTTAGTCCACTTTTGATAAGTCTGTACAGAGAAGGCCTCATCACATTTGGGTAATCTCGTGTGCATGATATTGTCCTCTTTGAGAGGCCTGATGGCACATCTCCTCAAGGTTTTATTCCTCCCCGCCGTCCGTACACATTGGGGAGAAGGCCTTATTCAGATTAGAGTTACGGGCATCCCCATTTCCTCTACTTTAAATGGCCAAACAGATAACATCTTTCCATGGAAAGCCAATAATTAACCTCTATTGGCTGAGTTCAGAACATAACAGTGGAATAACCCGAACGCTATATTATTCTGATAGCTTTACTTTTACATAATTATTTCATAATAGTAGCATATCCACTTCATTCTAAAATATTATGTTCGTGACATAGGTACTAGCATTAATATGCAAAATTATCATATACATAAGGTTGAACAACTCACGAACATATACTTTACTTAAATCATGCTTATATGTAATATCTCAAATCGACAAGTTTTAATGCATATTAGTTTTCGAAATAAACTTTATACTTATTAAAAGCACACGTCACAAGTCCCTTACCTGAAAACAAAAGGCGCGAGAGATTGTACGCGAGGAGCTCAAGTATTCGTGTTCTCGTTCTCGCCACCTAAACGAAAAGAACCAAAACTTATTATGGACAAACTCTTCCTAATACATAAACTTATACCTAAATCACCACCTAACTCTCAAACTCAAGGAAATCCTAATTCCCATCATATAAAGTTCCCAAAACATATGATACAATCATCAAACATATTTGCAGCCAAACCATAGAGAAATCAATCCATAAAATTTATATATGCTTCAAACATACCAAAGGATGAGTGTATAAAATTATAACTTAAAACATACAACCTAACTTGAGAATTAAATCCACAAAGTTAGGTGTAGTATATATTGCTCACTGCTCATTACAGCCACGTATGCTCCATTTGTAAAATACAAACGGGCTGTCCACAGACCTCCAATTGTCATGAAATTTTACAGAACTACTCCCCTGTATGTCCAGTATAAACCATAAAAATTTCGGAGTCAAAGCATTAATCCATGATTTACTAAAAATCACACAATGCAGTATACTCAAAACTGTCCTGACAGAATTTCTTGCAACTTACAAATTAAACCACTAATTTTATGTTCATCCAAATGCTGTGAGACCACTTCTATAACAACCATATGTGTCTTAGAATTAATAAAAACTACTCCTTGCATCCTAATTCACAAAATACAATTTAATACAGAATTTTCTTGTAGTACACATCAACTCTGTCACAGAGACAGCTTCAGTACATATTCTTACAAAATCATCAACAAATAGCAATAGGTCTTAATTTCATTTGGGTATTTTTATACCTATAGTATACATATTAAAATACCCTAATAAGCATTCAATTGATCAAAATATCATCAAACTTCAAGTAACTAAAACAGAATCACCAATTCAACTTCCAGAAACAGAGTAGAGAACAAAGAGGGAAAATAAACAAACAAATTTTACTATCCAAAATACACAAAATCAGAAACTTACTTACCCACACACTTTGAAGATAAAATCTTAGGGTTAATTGTCTAATTTCTTCTTCAAAGAAACTAGAATTTTTGGTGAGAAAGGGAGGGAGAGATGTTGCCGTGTAAGGATGGAAGAAGAAAGAAGAACAAAGAAAGGGGAAATAGAGAAAGAAGAAAAGCAGCTGCTGGACTTCAGAAGCAGCCAAGAAAATCAGAAAAGTAAGAAGACTTTTGGGGCTTGGGTACGTGTATGGCTAGGGAGAAACAAATATCACAAACACCTTTTCCAATTTTTCTTGTATTCACACACACACATATAAATATATATATATATATATATATATATATATATATATATAAACTTTGCATTCACACTTACCTACAAAGAATAAGTAACACATTACCCACACACACATATATATATCTTTAATTTTATAAAGTTATAACTAACACATTAAAATGGCATATGTGTTCTATAATATAACAAAATCAAAGTTTCATGCACTTAAAAGTAATTAAAATAATGACATGCATATAAACCCATAAATTAATTAGGCAATTAGGTTGGGGTGTTACAGGGTGAGAGTAGAGGAATTTGGAGAATCAAAGGATGAAGATTGTGGATGAGTCAATCTTGTTTTTCTCTAGGGTTTCTCTCTCAAAATTCTCTCTAGAAGCTCTCTACATTTCGTGAGTATAAGGGTATTTATAGTAGGGTGTATGAGGAATGCGAAAAGTCAATTTTCAACAAACAGGGCATTCTGGCAACTCAACCTCGCGACTGGAATGATTCGCGAGTTTGAGTCGCGAGCTAACTGCTTGGCCAAACTGGAAGTTTTGTCTTGTAGTGCTCCAGTTGTCATGACCCTTTAGCTCCCCCTACATACTTCTCACATGTGCCATTCTAGCGACTTGCCAGTCGCGAGATCCAGTCGCTTTCACACTTTCTCACACACTACCCTTACATAATTCTCACCTAAATACAAGGTATCTAATTGCTAAATTACAAGCAAATTTGCACGGAATAAAGCCAACACATGATTGAATAAATTCAACCTTACATACTTCATTCATGATAGATAACATGTAACCTTGAATTCTAGAACAAAGAAAAGAAAGCGTACTTTAGTGCAATAAAATTCAAAAACAAGACTTAAGAATACCTTTAATCTTCATCCCAATTTCACATGGTGCCCAAGATGAGTGATCTCTCAATCAGTTCTTGTGTACGTTGATTTTCCTTTGGAAAAGTGTATTTCTAAGATCCTGTAGAGAAAAACTATTTTCTCTTCCTTTTAATCATACGAACGTTTTAACTGCCTTGACAGTTACTTTATTTAATAACTCTTATTAAATAAATAACTAATTATCTAATTGGGTTAGTCTTTTGGGCCAGCCCAATTGGGCTTAAGTGTATGGCTTAGGATGGGACCAAAGGGACTAATAAGGCTCTAGCTCCAATATGCCTCAGACTTATCTGTCAACTCTTGACAAGCTTAAAGTTACCATTAATTATATAACAAGTACCACTATAGAAATATAATTGCATTCTAGGTCTTATTAATAAATTATTTCCCAAGACTCTAATATGATATCATTTGACCCCTCCGTGAAATATCCATAGTGAATAAAGTCATAATAAACTGTCACTTTGTAAACAACTATTTTATTCCTTGAGTACCTAGTTTAATCTTTTAGTTATTCATATTTATGAAATCTAATTTCATAAAATATGAACTTTAGTAACTCTTTACTAAAGTGGCCGACCTGAATAATCAGTTCTCATTAAACTTATTTCAAGGGGATATTTTGTGTCTATAAAAAGAGATGATGGATTCCATCTTGAGAATATGTGTTCCCTCAACACTACGTATGGTTGCCTAACATACTGAGGTTTTGACCAGTAAACTAGATCTCACTCCTAATATATCAAAGTAACCTACATTTCATGATCGAGTTCACTATCCTCTCAGGATTGAAAGTTTATGAAATTAGAAGTCATGAGATTAATTATTCAGATGACAATTGTTAATTGAATAATTAATCTCATAGCGGTCTAGTTCAATATGTCTTACACACTTAAGACATATCAACACATCAACTAGAAGTCTCTACTTCCATGATCAAGACAAATCATCTTAGTTGATAAGTTATAGTCTTCGCAGATAAAACGCCCAATTTCATCACCGACTACGAACTATATTTTAAGTTTACAAGGAACTTGTGATTTATATCTTCTGTAATTAAATCACATAAATCACATACAATGCATCTCAAGAACTATGATAATGTCCCATTAGTTCATTTATAAATAGTTTCATATAATTAAACAATTTCATTATTTATAACATGTCAATAAATTGGATTTAGGGCACAAACCCTAACATTGGCTCCATCCTTGAAAATCATAAATTAAAATTTGGCTCCAAATATGAACTCAATTAACAAATGCTGCATTCTAATAATTAAGTTTTTAAAGTAATGGGCATAGATAATCAAGGACAGAACTCAGCCATCAGAATGGTTAAGTAGAAGTGATGTCCAGATGATTATAGTCATTGAACTATTAACATTTTGAGTTCAAAATAGTAGAAAAGTGTGTCCAATCAAAACTATTTTTAACGCTTCTAATTATTCAAGTTGGGGTTTGTTATGCTCGACTTTGAATTCGAGTTAATAAATGTATCAAGCCAAGCAAAAGCCAAGCCTTAACACCCATTCAATTCAAATTCTTTTATTTTTGGAAAGAAACCAGCTAGAACACTCCAGATTTTCAAGAACAACAGGAGCACCAGCATTGTGGTAATGTGTGGCACAGAATGTCCGTTCTCCATAAGAAAATGAATTTCCAAGCAGAAAGAGCCCAACGACAACGAATAACAAAGTCCTCAACCCTTTCATTATCCACTTTATGATCAAATTTCAATCATAACTAAAATTATAGTCTTTAACACATCATTAAGAACACACATTTTTTTCTCTCTTTTAACTAACTCTAAGTCATGATCAACAAAAGTACTCTTAAGAAAGAGGCACACTAGGATGAAGATGGTAAATTTTAAAATTTCGAAAACATTTGAAATCTACAAGACACCAAAGATTATGCCTTAAAATAAATCTACATATCCACTAAGGTTTAACTTAATATTGTTTATATTTTTATAAATAGCCTAACGAATGTCAATTTAGTTGTTCATTTTTATACACAGTTTAAAAAAAATCTAAAAGGGGTATGAATACATTAATCAAGACTTTTTTTTTAAATATAATGCTAGTGAAAATCATAAAAACAAACATAAACTTGAAAATAAATATATTTGTTTGATTTAAGCCCACAAACATATGTTATTCTTTATTTAAATTGAAGCATAGGAAAATATGGAACATTCAATTTTAACGTTTGATTTTTTTTTTTCTTGGCTTTTCATGCCCCTTTCCCCTTTGTTTTTTAGATACAAATAAATTTCTAAATATTTATGTGAGAAGCTCAAGTTTCAAAGTTACTAAGCTCTAAACAAGTTTCAATATTTAAATGTAATCTTACATTTATTTATTATATTAGATGGATAATTTTTTATTATCACCAACAGGGTGGATTTCATGGGGAAAAAGAATTAAGGGTATTTTGTGAATCTTCTAAAGAAGTCGGCTTTGAGATATGGGCTTCTAGTGGCAACCATAGTCCAAATTAGTCAAAATCCTATGGGTTATAAGCTCATATCATTTGTGGCTCTTAAATTAGTGGAAAACTTGGCAATATTACAAGGAATCACACTTTCAATTATAAGTATGTCTATATTTCATACGTTTAAAAGAGAGAAAAAAAAAAAAAAAAAACCCTTTTCATTTCAATATTATTAATGATAGTAGATTTAGGGATGTAAGCTTTAATTTCCCCTACTTCTGGATATTAATTGGGGTTTCAACAGTATACGCAGTCGAGGTTTTGGTTGCTAGTATGGGCTTGCTTAAAATAGCCTAAAACTTAGGAATAATAAATTACTCTTTTAACTAGCTTGTGTTTTTTAATTTAAAATTATTTAACTAAAAGATAGAAATATTTTAGAGAGTTTAAGCAATTATGTAAGGGTATTTTAGTACACAAAATATAGAAACTCAAACAAAGAATCTTGTTATTAGTAGTATAAATAAACGGTCGAGATTAAAAACCATTAATTTTGATAGTCAAAATTTGCATAGTTGTCATACCCCCTAAAAAAAACTCTAAAGTTTTTTAAACAGTCAAATGACTAAAAAACAGATAATTAAATTAAATTAAAATTTGATATTCAAGATTTGCGTAGTTGTCATACCCCAAAAAAAAACCCTAAAGTTTTTTAAACAGTCAAATGATTAAGAAAAAAAAGTAATTAGATTAGATTAAATATAATATGAGTGAGACCAAAAAAAGAATAGTTCTTCTAAATAGGGGCCAAAAAAAAAAAAAAAGACAAACGTGACAAGTTATTAAAACTACTTATTTTTGTTGAAACTTGAAAATTTAGTCAAAAGCAAAATTGTGGCTTTATCTTTATAGGGTTGGACCTAAGTACTATTGGGTCTAAGGACCAAGAGAATAGATCAGGTCTGACCCGGCTCTTTTATCCTTCCAAGTTCCGAAAACCATACTACTAAAAATAAATTAGGATTCCAACAGAATACAGTATCGAGAGTCTTATTGCTGTTGAAGACTTGCTTGAAGTTTATATGTCGCTCTTGGTGAAATAACAAAGAATGTGATTAAACAAACAAAGAAGTGTTGAAATGAGTCCATGCTAAGTGGATGCAATAACAATAAGGAACACCTCAATAATGTATATGCTAGGCATAGTTCCATTATATTATAATCTAAAAACAAATTTCATTATGTATTTTAATTCCAATGAAATAATTTTATTTTATTTTATTTTTCTTTGTATGTTTATGGTCTGGCTTTGCATGTAACTAGGAATATAAAAAAAAATTAATAAATGCCAACTTGTTTATTTTTTATACATAAATTAAAAGATCCAAAAGGGCTACAAATACTTCAATTAGGAAATCTTATTTTTTGAATATGAAAAATAAACATAGACATAAAAATAAACATTTATTTTATTTTATTTGAACCTATAAACATATGTTAATCTTCATTCAAATAGAAACATAGGAAAATATGGAGATTTCAATGTCAACATTTTAGCTTACAAATCAAGTTTCAATTATTTATGCGAAAGAAGCTTAAACTCATATTTTTTAAGCTCCAAACAAGTTTCAGTATCTAAAGATAACCTACCCTTATTTTTGTGTGATATTTCTCTTATTAGTAATTTAATTGATTATGGTTTCAAAGTAAATATAATAGTTTAAGCATGTTTTGTACGGTTTCTGAAATATTTTTAACCAATACCTTGCAGAGTATTTGTTGAAATGTTCAAAGACCCATCATTATCGTAAAGTAAAACATTCACACACATTACGGTAAGTTTTACTTGTGTTTCAAAAGAGAATCAAGTAAAGTACACTGTTGCTTTTATAACGAATTCTAAACCATGATCAATAGAAATATGAACAAGAAAGTGACACACTAAGAAAAAGTGGATTGTATTCCAGATTAATAACTAGTTTTGATAAAAATGAATGAATTTATGTTCTTTAGCTAAGTTTACACCTCAATAAAACTTTATCCCTCTCCCTCTCTTTTGTAGTATGTATAATGAGTAATTAACTAATTATGCAATGCCCTCAAAGAGTCAAAATACAATAAGGTAGAAGCACTCCCTCCTTTGACATGAATGGTAAGTTCCATTAACTAAATTCATGATAAGACCTATCATTTAAATGAGAGAAGAGAGTATCACGTTATTGTACTTTAAAAGCATTAAAAAAATTACTCTTGTTCAATCTTTGATACGCCCCTAAAAAGGGAAAAAAGAGGAAGAATATTTCTTTTCTCTTAAAACTCTATTTGGGATGAGGGAATGAAATGAAATGAAATGAAATGGAATCTACAAATCAAGATCACCAAAAAAAAAAACTTTCTTTGAAATGCTTCTTGCGATCTTTGAAATTGGTGAATCCAACTAACAGACAGTTGACACTGTGGTTTTCAAAGAGATTTTTGGAAAGAACACAATAGGAACACCACCATTATGATAATGTGTGGCACATGATGTCTGTTCTTTATAAGAAAATGAGTTTCCAACTAGAAAGAGCCCAACAACAAATAACAGAGTCCTCAACCCTTCCGTTGTCCACTTTATGACCAAACTTCAATCCTAACAAGCATGGCCAAAAACCCAAGGGATTGGCTAAGTGATTCTTAAGACCTCATCATATTCATGGATTTTGGATTTAAAACCTCTTACCAGCATCTTGGGGCCATCAACTCATGTCTAGGATAAAGATGAAAGATACATATATCTACGTATCATTGAGCCCTTCTCTTTAGTGGGCCTTTTGACCCAAAAACAAAAAACAAAAAAACAAACAAAAAAAAAAAAAAAACAAACAAACAAACATTAAAAAACCAAAAAAAAAAAACTAGAGTGAAAGGAATTTCAGGCCTAGCACAGCCTTGGACTAAACCCAAAATTATAAGAAAATTTCCTAATTTTATAAAGCAAGTAATTGGTGCGTGAAAAACACTCGTTCTCTGATTCGCCAAAGCATGCCACACATTAAACCCGTGAATTACTCATGCCACTCTTTTTTTTTTTCTTTTTTTCTTTTTTCACTTCTTCTTCCTCTTCTCTCCTTTCTCAAATTAGTCTTCTATATCTCTGTCAGAGACCCAAATTCTCCAACCAATAATAAAGATTCAATTTTGAATTTTTGTTTGTCTTCCTCGTAATCTTAGAAATTGAGTTGTGTGAAAAAAAAAAAACAAGAAAATTTATCATAACATAAGCAACAATAAGTACACACATCCATACATAAATATAACAAATAAAACAACAGGGTCATATATTGTGGTTTTTTCACAAGAATATCATTTTCCAGTTATATATAGATGCTTAATTTCATAATATAGAATTGAGCTCTTCTCCATTACAATTAATTACCTACAGAAAGAAAAATTACCTTCTCGTCATGAAGAAAGTATACCATGTCCATGATGGTCAAACACCAACTTTGACATCTTCAGTACCACCCATTTTCACCCTTAACGTATCAAATATAATTACATTTTTGCCTTGTGGGATTTGGAAAAAAAAAATCATTAATTAAAAATTGGCTCCAAATATGAACTCAATTTACAAATGCAGCATTGTAATAAGCTCTTAAATTAATGAGCTTAGGTGATCAAGGACAGAACTCAGCCATCAGAATGGGTAAGCAGAAGTGATGTCCTGATGATTATAGTCACTGTACTAAAACATTTTGGGTTCAGAACAGTAGAAAAGAGTGTCCAATCAAAACTATATTTTGATTATTAGAGTTGGTGTTTTTTATGTTCTACTTCAAATTCAAGCTAATAATGTATCAAGTCAAGCAAAAGCCAAGCCTTAACAACTACTTTGGCATATTGGAATTGCTCAGTTACAGCCCTACCCCCTTCCTAATGTCAAAATCTTGTGAATCAACTACACATTCTAAATGTTCAAATAGTGTGTAAAATTCCTATGACTGTTTAGACCCCCAAATTACAAATTACCAATTCAAGCTTATTATCAAATAATGTATGTGCGGAATATGAAAATAAGCTAAAACAGAATTGATAAAACAATCTAAACCGAAAATAATCACAACCACAGCAGTAATTAAATGGCAAAGATTAAGGAAAGAGAAATGCAAATACAAAGACAACACAGCGATGTGTTATCGAAGAGGAAACCGAAGTCCTCGGCGTAAAATCTCTCCGCCGCCCTCCAAGCGGCCAATAATCCACTAGAGAATAAAGTTGGGATACATGAACAATAGAAGACCCTCCAAGCCTAATCTACCCAATGTACCTAAGCCCTCCAAGCTTCTTTCTCCAACGAGGTTACGCCGAACCTTTGTCTTCTCTAGCTTATCGGATCCCGCTATAGCCCATAGCATCAACCAACATCAATTGGTCCCTTCCTAACTACTTTCCAAGCACCAAATAGCCTCCTTACAGATATGGGTATGGTGAGAAAAGGTTTTGGCTAATGTACCTCTCAAGGATGTATCAATGGAAAGGGTGAGAGTAAAGGAATTTGGAGAATTAAAGGATGAAGATTGTGGATGAGTCAATCTTGTTTTTCTCTAGGGTTTCTCTCTCAAAATTCTCTCTAGAAGCTCTCTACAATACGTGGGTATAAGGGGTATTTATACTAGTGTGTGTTTGGAATGCGAAAGGTCAGTTTTCCCCAAACAGAGTGATCTGGCGACTTGACCTCACGGCTTGACTTAGTCACGAGTCTAAGTCGCAAGCTAACGGCCTGGCTAGACTGGAAGTTTTGTCTTGTAGTGCTCCAGCTGGCGTGACTCTTCAGCTCCTCTTCATGTTTCACACGTATGCCAGCTTTGGCGACATGCAAGCCACGAGCCAGTCGCGAGATCTAGACACGAGGCCCTGCTGAGTGCACACTCTTAAGCTTTTTCTTCACACTCTCTCACACACTACCCTTACATGATTCCCACCTAAATACAGGGTTTCTAAATGTTAAATTACAAGAAAATTTGGCACGGAATAAAGCTAACAAAATGGTTGATTAAATTCAACCTTACAATCTCCCCCATTGGCTATTCCATGACAAAATACTAAAACAAACTCTAGACTTAACATGTGAGTTGGGAACAATTGAACAAAACTCACTCACACCTAACTCTAGAATCTGTGTAGCTCTTGGACCATAAGAACAAGTATCTCCTGAAAAACAATAACACAATATGATCATTGTATGCAGAAAACTTGTAATGCATATGGAGTAAGCACAATGCGATCAAGCAAAATGGAATTAAGCAATAGACCATAGCTTAACCAAAAATGAACAATCACTATAAATAGTGACCACAATGCTCATTCACATGAAGAATAAACATCCGAACATGCAAGCTAATAAGCTCAATGCAAAGTATCATTTGCATGTCCAACACTTAACCAATACAAAAACTCAAAGTAATTGCATCAAGGATATAAAATCCAACAAGGGCACAAGAGTGATGTACTTAAAGAAAATGCATAACATTTAACAACAAATACTAGGCTACAAAGCATGGGTACAAAAACAAAATATTTTAAATAGCTAAGCATAATCATAAACTATGAGCAAAGCAAAAACATAGTTAATATAACACAAAACTCTTTCTCTCTTTCTCCCCCTATCATATTACTCCCCCTATCATGAATCATAAGAGATGTGATGAACTTGGAACATATATACCTGTAACCTGAAACAATTGCACAAAACACATTAGACCCTCAAGATAAAGCAAGTAATAAAAGTACAAGTATAATAAAACAAGTAAATTGCGATCAAGTAAACATGATGTGAAACATATGAGAAACTTGATCAAACACCAAAACAGTCATAAAGAAATTACTACAATAATCACATAGCAAAGCAAGTGATTATCCAAACATGCATTCAATGAAGCACAATAGCATAAGAATGTATGCATGTCCATCACACAAACACGATGCAATGAGAACAACAAAGCATAGATACTAAATATAACTCAAAGCACCATAAAGCAAACAAGAAAACAACCATAAAGAAAAACAAACAAAGCAAAGTTTTCTTATTAACTCAATGTCTTCTCTCCCTTGGTATATACATCTCCCCTATGGAATATCTCTCCCCCTACAAATGTTCATGAGAAATAGAATTTCTCCCACTAAGAATGTGCACAAGAGTCATAGAAATGACAAAACCCTCTGGTATACTCTCTAGAATATACTCTCCCCCTTTTTATCATGAATAAACAAAGGGTCAACGAGAAATGAGGGCAAGAGATGAAAGTACGACCAATGATAATGATGCACGAGGGGTGCAAGATAAATGAGAAAATGCAGCTCAAACCTAAGACAAAACAAAATGCTACAAAGCATAAGGTAAATAAAAATTCAAACACAACAAACAACCTAGTACTCAATAGCAAGTAATGAAAGCACCAATAATATTTAGTTTTAAAACTTCAAAGACCAATAACACTCAATTGAAACTTCAAACAACCTAAAACTCAACAGCAAGAAATGAAAGGACTAATAATGCTTATTCTTTAAACTTCAGAGACCAATAACACTCTTTTAAAACTTTAGAGACTAAAAGTACACTTTGCATAAACTTTAAGAATCAACAATATATTTTGACTATTTTTGCCTTTCTTTTTTCCAAACATTCCCTAACGTTAGATGTGCAAATCAAAATTTTACTTTAGGGTGCCAAATCAAATTACATAAAGTATTGTAAGGTTGAATTTTATCAACCATCTTGTTGACTTTATTCCGTTCCAAATTTTCTTATATTTTAGCAATTAGTAACCCTGTATTTAGGTGGGAATCATGTAAGGGTAGCGTGTAAGAGAGTGTGAAGAAATGCTTAAGATTGTGCAAAGAAGCAGGGACTCGTGACTGGATCTCACGGGTGGCTTGCGGCTTGCAAGCCGCCAGAAGTTGAAGCGTCATGCCAGCTGGAGCACTACAGGACAAAAAGTACAGACTGGCCATTTAGTTACCTCGCTGCTGGAACTCGCGGCTCAGTCAAGTCGCGAGGCCAAGCCGCCAGCTAGCTCTATTTTGGAAAAACTGACTCTTCGCATTCCAAACACACACAAGTATAAATACTCCTTATACCCACGAAATGTAGAGAGCTTCTAGAGAGAATATTGAGAGAGAAACCCTAGAGAAAAACAAGATTGACTCATCTCCAATTTTCACATAGAGACTCTTCAAATTCCTCTACTTTCTCCATTGCTACATCCTTGAGAGGTACATTACCAAAACCTTTTCTCACCATACCCACATCTGTGAGAAAACCATTTGGTGTTTGGGAAGCAGTTAAGAAATGATCAATTTCATATTGGTTGATGCTATGGTTTATAGCGGAATCTGATAAGCTAAAGAATAAATAGGTTCGGCGTAACCTCGTTGGAGTAGGAGCTTGGAGGGCTTAGGTATACTAGGTAGATTAGACTTGGAGGGTCTTCTACTGTTCATGTATCCTAACTACATTCTTTAGTGGATTATTTACCGCTTGGAGGGTGGTGGAGAGGTTTTACGTCAAGGGCTTCAGTTTCCTCTTCGATAACACATAGCTGTGTTGTCCTTATGTTTGCATCTCTCTTCCCTTAATCTTTGCCATTTAATTTTTACTGTGGATGTGATTTTATTTCGTTTAGATTGTTTATCAATTCTGTATTAAGCTTATGTTCATATTCCGCACATTAATTATTTGATATTAAGCTTGAATTGATAATTTGTAAATTAGGGGTCTAAACACTCAAGGTGTTTTATACACTAATTGAACATTCAATTGGTATCAGAGCGAGTACACTTTTTTTGGTTTAAATACCTAAGTGTGATCCTTGACCCCTTGTGTTATTTGCCATGGATAGTGCTTTGTATGCCTCTATGCATGTTTTGGATGTTGATGAATGTAACATATCACGTGTTTGTGAAAATGTCTCTATGAGTGTTTATCCTCATGATTGTGATGACATGTTATTTGAATCATTGGGTGTTGTTGATATTCCAAATGACAAACTCTTGAAGAAAAAGGCTAAGAAATTCCAAAAGAATTTGAGCAAGTTATATTGTGAAAATGATGATTTGGTTGCTAAGCTCAATGAATCTAATAAATTGGTTGAAAAGTATAGGAAACTTGCTGAAAATTCTCTTGAAAAGCTAAAAGAGTTTGAATGTTTGAATATGGACTTGGATGCTAAACTTGTTTTGTCTAACAAACTTGTTGATGAGCTAAAATGTGAAAATGAATCTCTTAAGATGCATGCCAAGTGTTTGATTGCTGAAACTATTTCTAAAAATGATGAAAATATTTGTTGCAATCATGTTGTGGTACCTGATTTTGTGCATATTGTGTGTTCTACCTCAAATGACAAATTGGTGTACATTCATCCATATAAAAGAAATCAAAAGGTGGAGAGAAAGGTTGTTAAGTCAAAGCCTCCATTTTGGTCTCAACCTAAGACTTTGGATGGATCTAAGTTTGTTTCAACTTACCACCATTGTGTTGTGATTAGTCATATAAGACCTCAATGTCATAAGTTGAAGAAAGAACAAAACCATGTTGCTAGATCCCTTCTCAAAAAGCCTAGTGGACCTAAACACATTGTGTGTCGCCATTGTGGTGCTTTTGGTCATATAAGACCTCATTACTCTAAGTTTCATGCTCTTAAAAGAATCAAAAGAAAAGAGAAACTTGAGCTTCATGGAAGTTGTACTAAAAAGGGTAAACCGGATTTGAGTGAAAATAGCATGTTGTTAAAGAAAATGTTTAATGTTCTTAACTCCTTGTCTATGTGCATCTCCGATTCTCATTCTTCCAACCCTCGTCTCACTTCTCATGAGACACACATTCCAAACAATCATTCCGTTTGAATGAGGAAGGGTTCTTATGGTAGAGTTTTTGCTCTTTTGGTCCTTAATCTAATTCTTTTGATCTTTGTAGGACCCTTCATGCATTGTATATCATATCTTCATGCATTTTGTGCATCTTGCATTTTTTTTTTTTTTTTTGCATTGTTTCTATTTTGATCTTACTTTTATGTTTTAGTTTTGTGTGAGTAAAAATCCAAATCCACATAAAAAATGAAAATTTCAAAAAGTTTGATCGTATATGTTTAAGCACATATCACATGTGAGTTTTGCCTTGTACCTTCGTACAAATGGCTTTATGCATTTACGAGCTTAACTTGTTATGTATGCACATCTATTTTTGTGGAAAAAATCTTGAAATTTATGTGTGATTGTTGTAAATTGATCTTCAAGCTTGTCATGAATGATTGGTCAATAGTCTTGATAGTTTTGATACTTGCATAGACTTGTGCCTATATATCTTCTCACACTTTTTATTGTTTTTGCTTATAGAGCTCAACAAATGTAAATCTCAAAATGAAAAGAAATAATGATCTGCAAAAACCATCGCACATACTAGTATTTGACTAGGAAAAAGGGAAAGCGACTTGTTTTGAAAATGTATGATGTCCAAAAGCCAAAGGCTTGTTCATCAAATTGAAATATCAAAAATTTCAGGCATCAATCTCAAAATGAGATGTATTGATTCAAAATGATCAAATGTTATGAATTGTAAAGAAGTCAAATGAAAAGTTTCAAAGATATGTAATCATTTTCTTGTGGGATGTCATATATGTTCATTTCTATAATTGAGATAGACCACTTGACTTAGTACTAGTTGTGTATGACTTGATTGAATTAATCATTGAAGCTTCATTCTAAACTAAGGACTATTCCACATTTGATACACACACACAACACACATGCCTAATGTTCAATGAATGCCTTATTCATTTGTTCAATTATACGTGTCTAAATATGATGTGTGTGTGTGCTCAACTATATATGGATCAAACCAAAAAGATTTTTGATCATTTTATATGTATTTGGAAGTGATTTTTATCACTCTTTGTGTTCATGTTTAGTGCTTACTTTGTTTTTCAGTGTTTAAACATGTTCTGTATTGAAAAACAGGTGTCAGAATTTTTGGCTACTCGTTTTGGCGACTCGCCCAGTCACGAAACCCCAGTTGTGAGCTCATTCAGAAGCTTTGGCGACTCACTCGCGACTCGCCTAGTAGCGAAACGCCCAGAAACAGCTTTTAAAGGGCTTTTCGTGGGAAACCATTTTCAAACCTCTCTTATCCTCTCTTAAACCCCTCTTTCAATATTTTTACATCAAAACTCAATCAATTTGAATGGTTTTTCATTCCATTAACATCTCAAAGGTAATTTTAAACTCTTTTCATTTTTTTGGATCCTTAGATTATGTTTTGGAGAGTTTTGTGCTCTTGGTTGGGATTTTCATCATAGGGGTTGGGAAAATTTAATTTTTGTCAAATTTTTGTATGGGATTGGTTTCTTTTGATGATTTGATTTGGATGTTGGCCCCTTATGGCAAAAAGAACATGTTTTAAGGGTGGATTTCATGATGTTCATGCATTGTTTTACATTGCTGTTCATTGTGTGCACGCTAGGTGTTTGATAAAATGCCTCTTAGGCATCTTCTCACTTGTTTGGACTCCAATGAGTACCAAACTTTGGTGTTTCTTATGTTTCCTCATTAGGAACATGTTTGGTTCACTGGTTGTGTATTTAACACACCTTGCCCCACATGTGCATTTTCCATGCATTGCACATCGCCACATCTTGCACACACCTTTGCTACGCTTGCCATAAATTGGTCTATACCTCGTTTCTTCATCCTAGTATATCATGTTTACCTTATGCTCTGTAGCATTCTATTTTTTCTTAGGTTTGAGCTTCATTTTCTCATTCTTCTTGCACCCCTCGTGCATCATTATCATTGTTCGTTCCTTCATCTCTTGCCCTCATTTTCTCCTTGGCCCTTTGTCTATTTGTGTCAAAAAGGGGGAGAGTATACTCTAAAGTAGTATACCGAAGAGTTTTGTATAACAATTGTGCACATTCTTAGGAGAAGATATTCTATTTCTCATGCACATTTGTAGGGGAGAGATATTCCATATGGGAGATACATATACCAAGGGGGAGAAGACATTGAGTTAATAAGAAAACTTTGTTTTACTTTTTTTCTTGTTTGTTTTATGGTGCTTTGAGTTATGTTTAGTATCTATACTTTGTTGTTCTCATTGCATCATGTTTGTGTATCAAGTTGCTCACATGTTTCACATCATGTTTTACTTGATTGCAATTTACTTGTTACATTATACTTGTCCTTTTATTACTTGCTTTACCTTGAGGATCTAATGTATTTTGTGCAAGTGTTTCAGGTTACAGGTATTTATGTTCCAACTTCATCACAGCTCCTATGACTCGTGATAAGGGAAGTGTTTATTTTTGTACTTTGGGTTTTGTACCTGATTTGTACCCATGTTGCTTTTGTAGGCTTTTATGGTTTGTACCATGCTTATGCAGCCTTTATGCTTTGTTACCTAGTATTTCTAACTAAATTTTATGCATTTCCTTTAAGTACTCTCACTCTTGTGCCCTAGTAGGATCTTGTTCCTAGATGCATATACTTTTTGTATTGTGCATTGGTTGAGTGTTGGACATGCAAGTGATTTGCATTGAACTTGTTAGCTTGTATGTCTGGATATTCATTCCAAGTGTGAATAAGTATTGTGGTCACTATTTTATAATAATTGCTTGTTTGGTCAAGCCATGGTCTATTACTTAATTCCATTTTGCTTGATCGCATTGTGCTTGCCTCATATGCAATTACAAGTTTTTCTACATACAATGAACATATTGTGTTGTTGTGTTTCAGGAGATTCTTGTTCATATGATTCAAGAGCTACATAGATTCTAGAGTTAGGTATGAGTGAGTTTTGTTCAACTGTTCCCAACTCACATGTTAAGTCTAGAGTTTGTTTTAGGGTTTTGTTATGGAATAGCCAAACGGGGAGATTGTAAGGTTGAATTTTATCAACCATCTTGTTGGCTTTATTTCATGCCAAATTTGCTTGTATTTTAGCAATTAGTAACCCTGTATTTAGGTGGGAATCATGTAAGGGTAGTGTGTGAGAGAGTATGAAGAAATGCTCAAGATTGTGTAAAGAAGTAGAGACTCGCGACTGGATCTCGCGGGTGACTTGCGGCTTGCAAGCCGCTAGAAGTTGCACACATGCCAAGCATACCAGAAGTTGAAGCGTCATGCTAGCTAGAGCACTACAGGACAAAAAGTACAGACTAGCTGTTCAGTTACCTCGTGGCTGGAACTCGCGGCTCAGTCAAGTCGTGAGGCCAAGCCGCCAGCTAGCTCTGTTTTGGAAAAACTGACTCTTCGCATTCCAAACACACACAAGTATAAATACCCCTTATACCCATGAAATGTAGAGAGCTTCCAGAGAGAATATTGAGAGAGAAACCCTAAAGAAAAATAAGATTGACTCATTCCCAATCTTTACATAGAGACTGTTCAAATTCCTCTACTTTCACCCCCTCCATTGCTACATCCTTGAGAGGTACATTACAAAAACCTTTTCTCACCATATCCACATCTGTGAGAAGGCCATTTGGTGTTTGGGAAGCAGTTAAGAAGGGACCAATTTCATATTGATTGATTCTATGGTTTATAGCAGAATCCGGTAAGCTAAAGAAGAAATAGGTTCGGCATAACCTCGTTGGAGTAGGAGTTTGGAGGGCTTAGGTACACTGGGTAGATTAGGCTTGGAGGGTCTTCTGCTGTTCATGTATCCCAATTACATTTTTAGTGGATTATTTACCGTTTGGAGGGCGGCGGAGAGATTTTACGCCGAGAGCTTCAGTTTCCTCTTCGATAACACGTCGTTGTGTTGTCCTTGTATTTGCATCTCTCTTCCCTTAATCTTTACCATTTAATTTCTGCTGTGGAT
Organism: Quercus lobata; assembly: GCF_001633185.2. Lineage (NCBI taxonomy): Eukaryota > Viridiplantae > Streptophyta > Magnoliopsida > Fagales > Fagaceae > Quercus > Quercus lobata. The sequence continues at coordinate 73,950,071 of NC_044908.1, forward strand.
GTGATTTTATTTGGTTTAGATTGTTTATCAATTCTGTATTAAGCTTATGTTCATATTCCGCACATTAATTGTTTGATATTAAGATTGAATTGGTAATTTGTAAATTGAGGGTTTAAACGTTCAAGGTGTTTTATACACTAATTGAACATTCAAGTTTAATGGTGTAACTACAATTTTGTCACATCCTAATTACTATTAAAACAAAGTTTAGCTACAAAATTGGTTATAGCCTTACTCAACAAAATAAATATTACTGTATATTTTGAAAATCTAATCGTTGAATTGCATGTCCTTTATGCTGATAATACACATGTCAAATTTTGTGTTAATCGAATATTATTTATTATATGATCTATAAGGTTATATTTTATGCATAATTTTAAACTACAAAAACTTGCAATTCAAACAATTTATATATTGATGATATAGCTATTGATTTTTAATTTTCTAAAATTTTTGCAAGCATAGAGGATATAAGAAGAAGATTTAAACATTGGTGGATTTGTCAAAATTCACTTCTAATAAAAATTTATTGAGTAAGGTTGTAGCTATAAGCTACAATCCATTTTGTAGCAAAACTATGTCCTTAATATTATTGGAAAAGCTAAAAATGTTCTCCAATGAATGCAAACTCTAACAACAACCAATGTTTCTTGGACACGTGGTGTTTACTCAAATATTGACTTTCTCTAATAAATTAACAAACAAACAAATATATATATATATATATATATATATATATACACACACACATATATATTGAGTTTCTCTATAAAAAAATCCATAATTGATTCAAAAAATAATAATCAATAATTTCAACACTTTAAGATTATAAATTTTTTTTTTCAATTAACAATCTAGCATGAATATTTTACCAACTAATAAAGAATTTAACAAAACCTATCAATGTTATCAATGCTTAAACTAATATGGGATTAAATTAAAATTTTATAAAAGTTATATCATAACTAAAATTATAGTGGTTAAGACATCATTAAGAACACACTTTTTTTCTCTTTTAACTAACTCTTAGTCATGATCAACAAAAGTACTCTTAAGAAAGAGGCACACTAGGACAAAGATGGTAAATTTTCAAATTCGAAAACAGTTTAAAGCTACAAGACACCAAAAATTATGCCTTAAAATAAGTCTACTCATCCACTAAGGTTTTACTTAATATTGTTTATATTTTTATAAATATTCTAATAAATACCAATTTACTTTTTTATTTTTTATACATAGTTAAAAAAAAATCTAAAAGGGGTATTGAATACATTTATTAAGACTTCTTTTTTTAATATAATGCTATTGAAAATCATAAAAATAAACATAAACTGGAAAATAAATATTTTTGTTTGATTTAAGCCCACAAACATATTTTATTCTTTATTTAAATTGAAGCGTAGGAAAATATGGGACTATCAATTTTCACATTTGATTTTTTTTTTTTTTTTTGGCTTTACATGCCCCTTTCCCCTTTGTTTATTAGATACAAATCAATTTCTAAATATTTATGTGATAGAAGCTCAAGTTTCAAAGTTCTAAGCTCTAAACAAGTTTCAAAATTTAAATATAATCTTATATTTATTTTTTATATTAGATGGATAATTTTTTATTATCACCAACTTTGATGGGGAAAAAAATTAAGTGTATTTTGTGAATATTCTAAAGAAGCTGGCTTTGAGATATGGGCTTCTAGCAGCAACTATAGTCCAAATTAGTCAAAATCTTATGGGATATAAGCTGATATCATTTGTGGCTCTTAAATTAGAGGAAAACTTGGCAACATTACAAGGAATCACACTTTCAATTATAAGTATGTCTACATTTCACATGTTTATAAGAAAAAGAAAAAGAACCGAAAGAAGCATGCTATAAACCAAAAGCAGCGTATGACATGATGCATGAACCTATAATCCTAAACATTGGAAGTATTAATGCATGGACATAGGAGGTGATCATGCATAAGTACCCTTCTGCACCCACACTTTACGAGTGTTTTGGGTGAGAGCCTTAGATGGCGGGGTACGACCAACATAACTTTCAAACCTCAGAGTGAAGCTAGCAAGGCATAGGGATATGTTTTTCAGCATTTCCATCACATTGCCAATGAGATGTCCTTCACTATTTCCCATAGCTTGTGCTCCCCTTGGTCTTCTCCTTGAGATTTCTTGACCACGCATCGAATCAGCCTTTTTGAGTGCATGAAGCTTGAAACAATTCGGCCTTGTGTGTCCTTGTGCGCCACAATGATGACATAAATAATTTACTTGAGGCCCCCTTTGATTTTTGAGTAATGACTTCCCTTTTTCCTTTGGTTTTGCACCAAAGATCCTCTTAACTACAGCAGGGGTCTCAGTCTCAGGCTTCACTTCTTTAAGTTTCTCATCATTCTTGGCTGAAACAAACTTCACTTCCTTCTTAGGTTCGCTGCTTGAACTTCCTTCTCCGGTATAACCCAAACCAGTCTTATCATGTGAAGATTTCTGATAAGATAGCACATTATCAAGTTTCTTGGTAGAGATGCGCTCAACCTTGGCATTTGCTTGAATTATTTCAAGTTCAAGAAACTTGATCTTAGAGTAAGCTGCAACCAACTCTCCTTTGAGTCTTTCTTCTTCACATTTTGATTCCTTAAGTTGCACAAGTATACCCTTATGTTCTTCTTCAACCTTTTTCATCTTTTTCACAGCAAGTTTAGCAACTTTGGCGTATTTGCCACAATCTTCAAGCAGAGAGCCATAGGCTTCTTGAAGGTTGTTCTCCCCTTCATTTTGGCATACATCTTCATCTTCGGATTCTTCAATTTCCTCATCCTCAAAAATATTACCAAGTTCCTCAACCAGATTGCTCAAATCATCTTTTGACTCAACTGAGGCAATAGCCATAATAGTGGAGTAATTCCCTTCTCCGTCACATTCTCCTTCAGTGTTTGAATTTGAGTTGTCAGAATCACTAAGGGTAGTGGCAAACACTTTACCCTTTCTTCTCAGGTAGTTAGGACACTCCTTCTTGAGATGTCCATGACCATTGCATTCGAAACACACAATTCCTTGAGGGGATTGAAACTCCTTCCCATCTTTCTTCTTAAACTCCTTCCTATCACCCTTGGAGGATGAAAATTTTCCTTTACTGAAAGGCTTCCCACTATTTTTCATCTTCAAAAATTTTCAGAAGTTCTTTGCAAGGAATGCTACTTCCTTCTCCACATCATCCTCTTCGAAGGAGTCTTCCATTCTCTCGGTGATGGTTTTAAGAGCAAGAGATTTGCTCGATTTATAAGAAGGCAGTCTCAGCTCATATGTTTGGAGAGATCCAATTAGCTCTTGAATTTTGATCTCATCCAAGTCTTTACTCTCTTCTATAGCTGTGACTTTTGCTCGGAAACTCTCCAGTAAAGACCTTAAAATCTTTCTCACTACCTTAGAATCTTCAATCTTCTCTCCGAGATTGAGCTTAGCAATTACAATTTCATTGAGCTTTCCATAGAAAAAATTGAAAGCCTCATCATCTCCCATCTTAAGCTCTTTAAATCTAGTGGTAAGCATTTGGAGCTTCGTGTCCTTGACTTTCTTGGTACCCTCATAGGTAGTTTCAAGGATCGTCCAAGCTTCCTTAGCTGTCTCCACGTGCGATATCATGTGAAACTCATCAGGGGACACACCACAGAATATAGCATTAATGGCCTTACTTGTTCGCATTAGCTAATGCAAGAGCTACCTTGTCCCATTCGAACTTGGCTGTTGTGGGTTTAACATACCCATTCTCAACAGAATCCCATACAGACTCATCTATAGCACACAAGAAGGCCCTTATTCGGACCTTCCAAAAGGCATAATTGCCTCCATCAAAGAATGGTGGGGCATTAAAAGATTGTGACCAGTCCATCACAAAGGGTCAAGGATCACACTCAGGTATTTAAACCACAACGAGTGTACCTGCTCTGATACCAATTAAAAGCTCGAAAATGTGTGAAAACACAAGAGCTATTTAGACCCCCAAATTAAAGTTACGGCTCGATTGATTTTACTCTATCTTAATACTAAGTGCGGAATAGAGTAAATACAAGCGGATAAACAAATAAGCTACTCTAACCCAAAAACATTATAACACATCAGTAAAATGAAAGGTAAAAGAGTAGGGAAGAAGGATGCAAACACAAGATAACATGCCAATGTGTTATTGAAGAGGAAACCGAAGTACTCGGCGAAAAACCTCTCCGCCGCCCTCCAAGCGGTAATTGATCCACTAGACAATCAGTTAGGATACATGGGTTAGCAAGAGACCCTCCAAGCCTAATCTACCCGATGTACCTAAGCCCTCCAAGCTCCTACTCCAACAAGGCTTCTCAGAACCGTGTCTTGTCTAGCTCTCCGGATCCTGCAACAAGCTCCATGTTGCATCTTCCATCCTTGGCTTCTTCCAATGCTTCCCAGCAGCACCAAAACCTCACTTGACACTCTGAAAGGGTGTGGTAAGTGTTTGGGCTATCAACCTCTCAATGATATGGAAATGGAGAGGTAGGAGTTGAGGAAAATCCACAAACAATTATGTAGAGGATTGTGGGTATAACAATCTCTAACTCTCAAGGTTTGTGACTAGGGTTTTCTCTCTGAAGCATTCCTCAACTTTTGTGGGTATATATAGTGTGGGTACAGAAAGTGTGTATCAGATAGCATAGTCTGGTAAAACAGAATGTCTCGCGAGTGTCTCACGGGAATGCCTTACCCACGAGCTACTCGCGAAACACGGCTGTCTCCATCTGTCCTGACTCTTCACATTCCAGTCATGTGCAGGGCACATGCATCATTTCGCGGGATGCTTAGTCACAAGCTACCCATGAAAACTCTTCTGTCTTCAATTGCTTGAATCTTCACACTCTCTCTCTATATCACACAACCCTTACAATTAAATCCCACAATAAATACAGGGTATAAAAGATTGAATAAAATTACAATCAAATTTGGCACGGAATAAAAGCCAACAAAACACATAGTTGTAAATTACAACTTTACAACCTACATATTGTAAGGAGTGCTTTTCAGAGAGAAAACCCTAGAAAATACCCTTGACAGTTAGAATTGTTATACCCACAATCATCTACACATTTTCTTATGATTTTTCTCAACTCCTACCTCTCCATCTCTATATCCTTGAAAGGTTGATAACCCAAACACTTACCACACCTATTCTGATTGTCAAGTGACATTTTGGTGCTGTTGGGAAGCATTGGAAGGAGCCATTCATTGGCGGATGCAATTTGGCTAAATTGCGGGATCCAGAAAGCTAAAGAGGACAAGATTTTGAGAAGCCAGTTGGTAGCAAGAGCTTGGAGGGCTCAAGTACATGGGGTAGACTAGGCTTGGAGAGTCTTTTGTTATTTATGTACTCCAACTTTATTTTCTAGTGGATCGATTTCGACTTGTAGAGTCGCGGAGAGGTTTTTTGCCGAGTTGTTCGATTTCCTCTTCAATAACACGTCTCGATATTATTTTGTGTTTGCATCTCTCTTCCCTACCTTTCAAGCTTTACTTTTATTGTTGATAATGGATGAATATGGCTTAGGGTAGAGTTATCGGTTGTTTGCACTCATTTACTCTTATTCCACACTTAGTCTAAGTTAGAGTAAAAGCAATCTAGCCGTAGTTTTTATTTAGGGGTCTGAACAAGCTCTTGTGTATTTACACAAATCCAAGCTTTCAGTCTCCAAAATATTTATAAACAAAAAATTGAATATGTATTTTTTGAAGTGTTTGAAAATCCAAATCATTACTGTGAAGTAAAACATTCACCCACATTAGGGTAAGTTTTACTTGTCTTTCAAAAGAGAATCATGTAAAGTACGTTGCTGCTTTTATAACAAATGTTAAACCATGATAAATAGAAATATGAACAAGAAAGTGACACACTAAGATAAAGTGGATTCTCTTCTAGATTTGTAACTAGTTCCGATAAAAATGAATGAATTTATTTTCTTTAGCTAAGTTTACACCTCAATAAAAATTTATTCCTCTCCCTCTCTTTTGTAGTATGTACAATGAGTAATTATCTAATTATGCAATGCCCTCAAATAGTAAGCACCACATTGTTGTACTTTAAAAGTATTAAAAAAAAAATTCTCTTGTTTAATCCCTAACACCCCTCCCCTCCCCTAAAAAGGGGGAAAAAAGAAGATGATTTTTTTTTCTCTTAACACTCCATTCGGGAGGAGGGAATGTAATGGAATGAAAAAAAAAATTAGAATATTCCTTCCATTCCATTGTTTGAGAGTTTTAATGGAAGAAATGAAATTCATTCATTTGTTTGAAAGTTTAAGTGGGAGGGAACACCATGGGTAGAAGTAGGGTTCTCCACAAGTTGGGTTTGTACCCAACTCGAACTCAATTTGATCACTTCAAATCCTTAAGAACTAGATTCGCCGCCAATCAAGAAGAAAAGTCAGTTCAAGTGAGTCGAGTCTCCTCGGGTATTAGGAGATTGTCAATCAAAGTTGGGGAAGAGCAAATATGGCCCAAATCCTGCCAAATTTGGAAAGATCTCAGCGAGATATGGCCTGATTTTGATGAGAAATCTAGTGAGATTTGATTAGAGAATACCTTATACCAACAGAGAAAGGCAACAAGCGTAAAGTGACGACTTTAGTGGGTGGAGATTAGTCTGGTAGGTTAGAATAAGATTTTCACGCAATGATCACCAACCAACCTGCTAATATCAGTTTTTGGAGGGCAAAACAAGGTGTCAACTATCACAGGCGTCACGTCGGCCGATTTTTGGGTCGAACTAGATGGTTTGGGTGGGTGGGTCGGTTTTAGGGTTTGGTTGGACACCCCTAGGTAGGAGGGAACATTTAATCTTCTTTATTCCCCCAAAACTTAATTTTGCTATCATTTCCCCCCAAAATTGGGAGATAGGAGGGAATGAAATTAAATAAATGAAATTTTTACTAAAACTCTTAAAATATTCCTATACATTCAGCTATTTATTTTAAAATAAGGTTCTAATAGTAATGTTGTCATAAAATGATTTAATTCTTTTCCTTGTTACTCCCTAAATAGGTTAGGGGGTGTTTGGATTGTGTTTGGATTTTGTGTTTTCAATAACTCATCACTCTATTTTCATTACTCATCACTCAAAATATGTGGGTCCCACACAACAAGCCATTTTTTGGATGAGTTTCCATTTTTTGTTTCCATCACTCATATCTCACAAAATTGAGTTTTGAGTTAGTGAATTTGGAAACAAAAAATTGTTGTTTTTGAGTTATAAAAATAGAGTTACGATAGCAATTTGGTAATTTCCCTCACATACTGAGCCCCATGGTCAGAGTGATGTCTTATCACACTCTTTACCTTTACTGCCACACCAACGGCATTATTTTCAAACTGAGACCATTTACTTCACTTTCCTTTTCTCCATTCCTTTACCTATTCCTTTACTTCACAGGTGGAGCTCTCCATTCCTTTACCCACCTCCCGCTCCGGTCTCCTCTAGCTAAGTGAGACTGCTCAAGCCATAACTCCCAACCAAATTCTTAAAATTTGAAACCAATATCACATCTGAAAAAAAAAAAAAAAAAAAAAAAAAAAAAAAAAAAAAACCCTATTATCCATTTCTCATTTCTCCAATCAACATAGACACATAAACAACGGATTTTTTTGACATTTAGCATTATTTTAGCAGCAATTTCGTTAGTTATCATGTTTTTGAAACATTTTAGCAAACTAACTTTTTGAGTTTGTCAGACTCAATTTCAATGAAGGAAATTGAGTCTAATACACTCGATTTATGCTTTGGCGGCTGATATGGATCTTTTGTACATGCGAAACTTGAGTCTAATGCACTCGATTTATGCTTTGGAGAAGAAATATTACACATCTGATCTGGAGAAGAAGAAGAAAGAGTTTTTTTAGGTGGGTTTGGTTTTGCAAGTAGAGATGGCAACAAAGGGGTGGGTTTGGTTTTGCTGTGGGTGGATTTGGTTTTGCCATGGGAATCTTCTTCTTCTTCCTCTTCTTCCTTATTTCTTCTCCTTCTTCTCCTTCTTTCTACTTTCTTCTTCTTCTTTATTTCTCAGTAAAACTAAATCAAGTGCATGAGACTCAAGTTCTACATGTATAAATATCTCCATATCAGCTTTCCAAAGCATCAAAATCAAGTACATAAGACTTGATTTCCTTCGCTGAAATCGAGTCTAACAAACTCGAGATGTTATTTTGATAAAATGTTTCAAAAACATGCTAACTAATGAAATTGTTGCTAAAATGATGCTAAAAGGCAAAAAATCTCATAAACAACAACAACAACAACAAAATTGTGGTCTTTATTGAATACCATGGCATACCCATAAAAAAGATCCAGGTTCTTTTTCCTAATTTTAAAAAAAAGAAGAATAAAAATTCATACCTTGGATAGTGATAATTTTCCTCCGAGCCAAACACATCATAGTCAGAGGGGATGGTGAAATGTATTGGAATCTCGCAGGGAACAAAGCTTTTCACGGCAGGCACAGCTTGTGCTAATGCTCCACCAATTGATGCAGCGAGCTCATGCCCTCCAATTCTGCTTCTTCTCGTCAACCACCATGGATCTGATTGAGGAGCAAAGCACCAAAAGGTTCTTTTTTGGGTTTGGTTTCAAGGTTGAGGATGGACGAAAAAGGTCTAGAACTACTTGGTGGGTTCAGTTTTAGGAATGAGGATGGAGGAAGAAGCTATGGCTTCGGCCGCTGGGTGAGGATGGAGGAGTTGATTTGGTTCTGCATGGATTTTAGGAGCTTTGGGGGCTGAAGGAAATAAGAGTTAAAATGGGTTTGGGCTAAAGGGTCGCACAGGTAGCTATTTGGTGGGCAAACACAATGCTTAGTCCATGGGTCCCACATAAACATGATTTTTTTGAGTTTTTGGGAATGAAAACTTAACCGTGTTGTAGTGCCAAACATAGCTAGGGTGTATCTTGGGGATTTTTAAGTGATAAGAAATGAGTTATAGGGTGATAAGTGATAAGTGATGATATTTGAGTGATGAGTGATAGGTAACTCATCATCCAAATAAGGCCTTACTTACCTTTCATTATTTTCCATTTCTTTTCATTACTTAAAAACATTCCATTTTATGCCATTTCATTCTTTTATGAACTCCCAAATGAAGTGTAAGTAACAAAATTTTCCTTTCATCTTCACTTCTAAACCCATTATCTACCACCCACCACTCATCCAAAACTGAAAATGGAAAATTCTCCTCTTAAAAAATTTAGGCGAAAACACTATTTTGGTTCCTACATTTTAATAGCAGTCAATTTGGTCCTTGTTATTTTCAATTTGCAATCAATTTGGTCCCTACCGTTAAGTCACTAATAGAAAATGCCTACATGGCAAATGATTTGCATAGTTGGCACAATTAAAGCTGACGTGGCTTATAAAATAAAAAAGAATTTTGATTAAAATTTTAAAAAATGCTCCTATAAAAAAATGCCATGTCAGAGTCAGAATTTAAAAAAAAATTAAAAAAAAATTAATTTCTCAATTTAAAAGGAAAAAAAAAAAAACTTAATTTTTCTTTTCTTTGTCGTTCTTGTAGTTTCTTGACAAACAAACACAACAAAACTGAAATTTTTTTTCCCCCTCTCACCAAAATCACACCCCAAAAAATTCGATCAAACCCAATAATGCTCATTCTCACATGATGATCCCTTTACACTTATATACACAAATTCACCACACATTGAACATTTTCAGAATTTTCTTCCAAACATAATTGTTCACCTATTCATAATCAAAGCAACACACATCCTTTTCAGATCCTTTGCTTTACCAACAACCAAAAGTTATATCAATAAACTAAAACCATCATAGAAAAAGTCTCAATTATTTTCATAATACACTTTCATTTTCTTAGCAACCAAACTAAAAAAGACTATATAATAAATATCACAGAGACATTTCAACAAAGACAAGAGTTTCGATGTTATAAAACTCAGGCAGAACGAAAATAAGAACAAAATGAAATGAAACTATAATATAAAGCTAGTAAGAAGTAGTAGATGAATTTTTATTTTTCCCACTACAGTTTCCTCTTTGCTTTTCTCGAGAACCAAACAGAAAACAAAAGGAAATATTGCAGATCGAAACTTTACTACCCACTTCAACAACTCACCCTTGGCAATGTTCTCCACCGCTTAATCGTAAGCAGGAATCCCAACCCAAATCGATCGTTATCTCCCTCCTCCATCTACCAATAAAACCATCAAGGGCTTATAACGGTTTGCCCAAACATGCTCACTGATTCAAGGGTTGAAGAAAGCCATTGCCATGTTGTTGCCATACACCGGACATGGTTATGCCTTTTGCGAACCATTGCTATGCCATCACCATCCATTGTGGACTCTCTCCCCCTCTTCAAGTACAAAATAGATTTGGGTTTTGTGTTGTTGACATAATAGATTGAATAGGCATAGATCCACTCCAAGGACCTTGAAAGAAAATCCCAGCCACCGATTGCATCCAATCTCCAACACACCTCTCTCATCCAATTTCCTGCCCAAGTTTGAGATGTACTTTATCTTGAACATCCAATCTCTTTCTTTTTTGTTCTTTCTTTCTTTTTCTTTTCTTTTTTTTTCTTTTTTTTTTTTTTTTTTTTTTTTTGCTGAGATTCTATATCTCTTTCAAAGACCCAATTTCTCCAACCAATAATAAAGATTCAATTTTGCATGTGTGTTTGTCTTCCTCGTAATCTCAGAAGCAGAGTTGCTAGAGGGAAAAACAAGAAAAATTGGTAGGGTATGGCTTAGGCTATGGGGGAATGGTACATCATCCCCCGTTCGTATCTCACAGCCGCTATTGTCACCACTATTGGTTTGGTTTCTCCCTTGATGTACGAATCTCTAAGCTTTGAGGTTTTGGTCAAAAAAGGGGTTTCTTTTTGGTGTTGGGTTTGTGGGTTTTGTGTATTTGGGGGTTAGCAGAGCATTGGTTTGGTTTGGTTTGGTTTGGTTTAGATTTCAATTACATAAAAGGGCCTTCGAGTTACAACCATTTGCCCTTCTATCATAAGAACAACAGTGGCAAGTGGCAACGCATCCAGGAACATGATCTTTGTTTAGAAGCAACCTGAGAAATAGACCCAAATTATAGTTAGGAAGACTAGCTCATAAATTCAAAAAAATCAAACAGGTATTAAAAAAAAAATTAAAAGGAAGGAATATCCTGGATGGTTCTCGACAATGCTTCCTTCAAACACCTAGAACTGTAATTCAAAAACCAATGAATTGCACCATTAATCCTTCATGAAATTCTTAAAAGTTGTACCTCTCTAATATTCTCACTAAGCATGCATGTTAGGATGAGGCAATAGTGATTGGCATTAAATGATTCAGGTTTTCTCCTAGGTAGTAGTTCCTCAATTATTGATTTTGCAAATCCTATGTGATCCACTAGACAGTTCACTCCTTACAACAATAAAATCTAAGCCATAATCCGAAAACTTTGGGCTCAACAACGGATTATCAATAAACTAATTAGGGTTAGCTACATGTAATTTTTATGTATATGCTCTTCATGATTTGATTTTTTTTATAAAAATAAAAAATAAAAAAAATCTTTTTCCCTTTGTTAGCTTGTTGAGTCAAGCTGGAGGAATTATCAATTATGCCAGGGAGCTGCCATTGAAAATTGGCCCACACTTTTAGGTTCATGTAAGTGAGGGACTGCTAAGTGATTTTTAACTTTTCTAAATAATCATGCTATGTAGACATCACATCAGTAAAAACTAAAAAACCATTTATATATAAAATAGAAAAGTAAAGTAAAGATTTCACACAAATAGAAAAACTATGTGAGTGTGACTTGATGGTAGGAGTTTTCATCCTGCACCCAGAGAGGAGTGGTTCGAGCGATAGCCTTAACAAGACTTGTATGATACATGTGGTATTAACCATTGCCGTTACGTGGCGTGAGGTCGATGAGCCCACACTCTCTTTATTTATTCCCAAAAAAAAAAAAAAAAAAAAAAAAAAAACCTCACTCATGCACGCAAGCATGCAGAAATTTAATAACATTGGGGTGCGAATTGTACAGAACAAATATCATCCCCTAACAATATTTAGATCCTCAATTTCATATCATGAACAGCAAGAAAAAGATACATGCAAAGACACATACATATCAGATATAACAAGAGCACAAGCCACAACCTAAAACAACACAAATACAGAAATTGAGGATGCGGAGGGCATGAGCATAAACAAACACACATTTACGTTATTGGTAATTACACGTACACCTAACGGGTCTTGAATCTACTATCTCACCCTCCACCTACTATTTGAGCTAGAACTCATATATTGTAGTCTCTTTTTTTTTTTTTGGGGGGGGGGGGGGGGGGGGGGGTAAACTAGAGCATATATAGTACTTAAAAGTTATGCATATGAAGGCACAAAAGCAATTTCAAAATGATTTTTGGGGAGTAAGTCCAATATAGAATTGAGCTCTTCTTCATCAAAATTAATTACCTAGGGAAAGAACAATTACCTTACAATTTCCCCAATATGTTGGTCTACTTCATCAACCTTGAGCATATATAGTACTTAAAAGGTTTCACAAAGAATATTCTGATCATAATACAGGAGCTCAATTTTATAACATAAACGACAACAAATACACACATCCATACATGAATATATAACAAATAAAACGGGTTCATATATTGCGGTTATTTCACAAAGAATATCATTTTCCAGTGCCAAAGAAAAAAAATTCAGTTATGCATATGAAGGCACAAAAGCAATTTCAAAATGATTTTTGGGGAGTAAGTCCAATATAGAATTGAGCTCTTCTCCATCAAAATTAATTACCTAGGGAAAGATCAATTACCTTACAATTTCCCCAATATGTTGGTCTACTTCATCAACCTTGTTCAGCCCTGGAAATACCATATCATTGTCTGTCTTTCTTGTAAGATAACAGCTCCATCAATTTGTTAAATACATACGTCTCATCATGAAGAAAGTATATGTGAAATAAAAATGAATTTTTGAGAAGATTTGCAGCCATCTTAGTAGAGTCCTCCAAACCATGATGGTCAAAGACCAACTTTAACATCTTCAGCACCACCCATTTTCACCTGTTACATATCAAATATAATAATATTTTTTTCCTTGTGGGAATTGGGGAAAAAAATTACATTAAAAATTGGCTCCAAACATGAACTCAATTTACAAATGCAGCATTCTAATAAGTTCTTAAAGTAATTAGCATATATGATCGAGGACACGTAGGACAGGACTCAACCATCGGAATGGGTAAGTAGAAGGGATGTCCAGATGATTATAGTCACTGTACTGTTACATTTTGAGTTCAAAACAGTAGAAAAGAGTGTCTAATCAAAACTATGTTTACCGGTTCTGATTATTTGAGTTGGTGTTTGTTATGCTCAACTTCAAATTCGAGCTAATAAATGTATCAAGTCAAGCAAAAGCCAAGCCTTAACAACCACTTTGGTATGTCTTTGCTCAGTTGCAGCCCTACCCCTCCCGTAATGTCAAAATCTTGTGAATCAACTAGCCATTTTATTCAAATTCTTTTATTTTTCAAGAACCAAAAAATACTCATCAATTTGAAGCAAACCAAATCCAAATGCCAAATGCCCATCTGAGAGCCAAATATTGAACTAAGAAGTAAGAACCAAGCGCAATTAGTTAAAAGTCACATGATACCTAGAAATGGAATCAGCAAATCAAGATCACAAAAAAGTTTCTTTGAAATGCTTCTTGCCATCTTCGAAATTGGTAAATCCGGCCAACAGACAGTTGATGGTGTGGTTTTGGAAGAAATTTTGAAAAGAACCCAGCTAGAACACTCCGGATTTTCAAGAACAACAGGAGCACCACCCTTGTTGTAATGTGTGGCACACAATGTCCGTTCTCCATAAGAAAACGAGTTTCCAAACAGAAAGAGCCCAACAACAATGAATAACTGAGTCCTCAACCCTTCCATTGTCCACTTTATGATTAAACTTCAATCCTAACAGGTATGTAAACATTTATGACAAACATTAAAGCCCCATTATACAGTTAAAGAAAAGCTTGTATTTACAAATACTACACACATGGTTAATAGCCTTGTAGCTTAATTGGCACTTCAATGGAGAGGTCTACAATTCAAATCCCCCTACTCACATTATAACTATTGAGTTATAAAAATAAAAAAAATAAAAATAAAAACACTACACACATGTATTTCACCAACTATATAATATATATTCATAACTTTTGATGATTAAAAAAAAAAAAAAAAAACTTGAAACTTGACTTCAACAGGGTAAAATGTCTCAAACCAATTGCAACCAAACCAAACCTAGGCTTAAACTTTTATATGTTTATGTTATATGAAGCCCTCAAGAAGACAATACTCCAAGGGCTTAAATAAAAATGCAAACACAACAAACAACCAAGTACTCAACAGCAGGCAATGAAAGCACTAATAACAATAGAAAACACCTCAATAATGTATACGCTAGGCATGATTCCATTATATTGTAATCTAAATATATATATATATATATATATATATATATATATATATATATTATTACATTTCATTATGTAATTTAATTCCAATAAAATAATTCTATTTTATTATATTTCTTTTTCTTTTTATGTTTACAGTCATGCCTTGCATATAATTGTCTATTGAATAAAAAAAAAACAACAACATAAAAAGTAAACATAGACATAAAAATAAATAATTTTTTAATTTGAACCTATAAACATATGTTATTCTTCATTCAAATAGAAATATAGGAAAATATGGAAATATTAATGTCAACATTTGAATATTTTAGGCTCTTCATATCCATCTATCCTTTGTTTTTAACATACAAATCAAGTTTCAACTAGTTATGCAAGAGAAGCTTAAACACATATTTTCTAAGCTTTAAACAAGTTCTTCTAGTATCTAAAGATAATCTGGCCTTATTTTTGTGTGACAATTCTCTTATTAGTAATTTCATTGATTATGGTTTCATAAATATTTGTAACAATCGAAGCATGTTTTGCAGGATCTTCGACATATTTTTAAACAAAAGCTCTCATAAGTATTTCTTGAAGTGTTCAAAGACTGAAATCATTACTATGAAGTAAAACATTCACACACACTAGGGTAAGTTTTACTTGTGTTTCGAAAAAGAATCATGTAAAGTACATTGTTGATAACGAATTCTAAACCACGATTAATAGACATATGAAGAAGAAAGTGACAAACTAATATAAAGTGGATTGTCTTCTAGATTTGTAAGTAGTTTTGATAAAAATGAATGAATTTATTTTCTTTAGCTGAGTTTGCACCTCAATAAAACTTTATCCCTCTATCTCTCTTTCGTCATATGTATAACAAGTAATTAACTAATTATTCAATAACCTCAAAATACAAAAAGATGGTACTCCCTCCTTTAACATGAATGGTAGGTTTTAATAATTAAATTCATAATAGAAGCCATCATTTTATATGAGAGAATGGAGCATCACGTCGTTGTACTTTAAAAGTATCAAAAAAGAAAATTTTCTCATGTTTAATCCTTGACACCTCCCCTTCTGAAAAGGGAAAAAAGAAGAAGATTTTTTTTTCTCTCTCCTAACACTCCATTTGGGAGGAGGAAATTAAATTAAATGAAAAGAATATTTTTAGAATATTCATTCTATTCTTTTATTTGATAGTTTTAATAAAGGGAATGAATTTAAATGGGAGGGAATATAACAGGTAGGAGTAGGGTTGTCCACGAGTTAGGTTTGTGCCTAACCCAAACTTGAACTGATAACTTCAGATCCCCAAGAAATGAACCCACCGACGACAGGGAAGAAGAGTCAGTTTGGGTGAGTCAAGTTTCCCTGGGTATTGGGCGATTGTTGGTCAAGGTTGGGGAAGAGCAAATCTGGCAAAAATCTTACTAGATTTGGCAAGATTTGACTGGAGAATACCTCATACTAGCGAAGAACGATGACTTTAGTGGGTTGAGATTAGTCGAGTAGATTGGAATCGGGTTTTCATGCAATGACCCACCAATCGACCTGCCAATATCGATCTATGGAGTGTGAAGACAACTAGACAAGCCATCAATCGTCATAGGTGTCACATTGGCCAATTTTTGGGTTGGATTGGACGGTTTAGGTGGGTAGGTTGGTTTCACAGGTTATTTGGACACTCCTAGCTATGAGAAAACACCCATTCATTTTTATTGCCTCAAAAACTAATTTTTTACCATTTAGGAATCCGAGAGAATGAAATTAAGTTTAGTGAAATTTTCATTGAGACTTCTAAAATATTCATATATATTCATCTATTTATTTTAAAATAAGATTCTAATAGTAATATTGTTATAAAATAATTTCATTCTTTTCTCTTTATATTAATCTCAAATAGTATTACTTACCTTCCATTCTTTTTCATTTATTTTCATTACTTAAAAAGATTTCTTTCCATTTCATTCTTTTTATGAACTTCCAAATAAAGTGTAAGTAACAAAATTTTCCTTTCATCTTCACTTCCAAACCCATTGTCTGCCACCCACCCACTCATTCGTTATCTTCCAAAGCTGAAAAAGGAAAATTCTTACTCCTAAAAAATTTATAAGGACTAAAATCTCACTCTTCCCCTCCAAAGTCCCAACTCATGACTGGGACTAATGATGAAAGATTCATGCACGATACATCTATATATCAGAGCTTTCATTGGGCCTTCATACCCTTATCTTCACTGGGCCTTCCGACCCCAAAAAAAAAAATTTAGTGTGAAAGGAATATCAGGCCTAGCAAAGCCTTGGACCAAAACCCAAAACTATAAGAAAAATTACCAGGCCTGTTTTTACAAAGCAAGCAATTGGTTCGTGTAATACACTCTCTCTCTGATTCGCCAAAGCATGTCACTTCCATTAAACCCGTCAATTACTAGAACAGCGCAGAGATAAAGATAAAAGAGTCCATATTCGTATCAAATTTCTTGGGCAAATTTTTTGACCTTTCCTCACTTCTTCGTCTCCTTCTCTCTCTCTCTCTCTCTCTCTATAACAATTTAATCTTCTATCCTTGGCAAAGACCCAAAAAATTTCCAACCAATAATCAAGACTCAGTTTTGAATGTGTGTTTGTGTTCCTCGTAATCTCAGTAGCTGAGTTGTTTGGGAAAAAAGAAAGAAGAAAAATTGACAGGGAATGGCTCAGGCAGTGGAAGAATGGTACAAGCAAATGCCTATCATCACCCGTTCGTATCTCACGGCTGCTATTGTCACCACCATCGGTTGCTCCCTTGATGTACGTATCTCTAAGCTTTGAGGTGTCGGTCAAAAAGGGATTTTTTTTTTTTTTTTTTTTTGGGGGTTTTGGTGTTGGATTTTGTGGGTTTTGTGTATTTGGGTTAATGGGGTTGTTTGGTTTGGTTAGATTTCAATTGGGTTTGCTTCGAATTTCGGAATGTAATGTCTTTTGGGTCAAAACTCAAAAGGGGGCTTTTTTTTTCTTCCTGGCGGTATAGAGTTTTGTGGGGTTTTGTGTTTTGGGGGTTAATGGAGCATTAAAGCTGTTTTTTTTTGTTAGATTTCAGTTGGGTTTGCTTTAAATTTGGGAGAAACTTGGTGGTCTCTCTCTCTCTCTCTCTCAAGTAGTGTAAATTGGATTTTATTATGGTTTTTAATGTTTTGGCAACTGGGTTTGAATGGCTTAGGTTGAATTAATTGGGTTTTTTTAAATAAATATTTTGGGAAATTTTGGATTTTCCTTCTCAAAATTGAATTGGGTGTTTACCATTTTTTTTTTCTTTTCATTTCTTATGTTAACACGTTAGGAAGAATAGCTGCTACTTTGGAAGGTTTAATAACATAATTAATGATTTTCTGTATATTTTTGCAGATAATATCACCTTATAATTTGTACTTGAACCCTAATCTAGTGATCAAGCAATATCAGTTATGGCGTCTCGTTACCAATTTCTTGTATTTCCGGAAAATGGGTAATATTTTTCAGCCTCATTTTTTTTTATTCAGTAGGAATCTGTTTTTTCAATTTTAATGTAGGGAAATTTTCTGTTAGTTTCGTGATCATCTTCACTATGATGAAGTTGTTGAGAAGAAATCTTTTGGGGCACACAAGGCTTTCTTCTATTAAAGTAGTTGAAAGAATTTTTGTTAGTTGAACGTCTGTTGCTTTGTATGATGTGTTAGTTTTTTATGATGGGACTCAAGTGGGACAAACTTATTATGGTAGTTAGATAAAGTAAGAAGTCTGCATTGGCTATTAATCTACTGTTGTCATTTTTTCCATATGAACTTACATGCAGGCACGCGAATTTACAATTTGATAACCACAATGGGTTATGTCATCAAACAAGTTTCATGGCTTAAGAAGAATGTGATAATTCATTCCTCCTTTGTGGTGCATTGTCTTGTGGAATGTAGTTGGCGAATGTCCATTGTCATCTATCTGGACGATTTTGGTCCCTGTGGATTTGTACTGCAGTACATTTTTGTGTTAATTAAGAGGTTTATGTTGGTTTTGCTGTGTCCAATCCATGCTTAATATCTGTTTGTTTTGTAGGGTTCCTTAAGAACATTATGTATAACCTTCACTAGGAGTGGGAATGTTCCAGTATTGTTATTTTTATTATCTAAATATCTAATAGTGGTTTAGCAATAGATTGGCATCAGAGATTTTATTCCTCCACCTAACTTGTTGAAATCAAGTCTTCTTCTGCACCTTTTGATTTGATGGTTTTTTTTTTCCTTTCTGGAACTCTCTTCACTTTCCCCAATGATGTCCCTGAACATAATGTTTTAATGAATCACAAATTATGTTCCATTGTCTGCTTGTTGTTGAATGTATTGCAATCCGATTATACATTGTCTTGATGTATTTATATCATTGTCTTCAACAACAACAAAGCCTTGGTCCCAAATTTGTTGGGGTTAGCTATGGATCCTCAACATAAACATAGACAATGATGTAATGAATTTATATCATTTTCTACGTTTGTGTTTTCCAACAGTTAATTATGTTGATTGTTTGGAAGTCTGATTGAGCCTAAGTAATCATCAAGTTTGTCATTTTTAACATATTTTTTTACCTTGACAATGCAGACTTGGACTTTATGTTTCACATGTTCTTTCTAGCCCGATACTGCAAACTCCTTGAAGAGAACTCATTCAGGGGAAGGACAGCCGATTTCTTTTACATGCTCTTATTTGGTGCCACTGTTTTAACTGGAATTGTTCTTGTTGGGGGAATGATACCGTACTTGTCGGAGTCATTTGCAAAAATTATATTCCTTAGCAATTCCCTGACATTCATGATGGTTAGTTCCTTTCCTTTTTGTTTGAATATAAAATTTGTTTTGTTCCTACCATCATTAGAACTATTAATAACTCCTGTTTGATGGGAATAATATTATGGAGATTGGAATGCCATCTAGCCATTATAGTATGATAGCAAAAGGCAATATAATGAATTAATGAAGTTATGGTTATACCAAGTTGTTCTTGACTCATGCTTTTCATTAGCTTTCTTCCTGTTTCAATAAGTTAAGCAATTCCCATCTCAAATCAGTCTGGTAGAATAATTTTGAGCAAAAGATATAAAGTCTGGTAGAATTCTTCTATGAAAATTGATATCCTTTCATATTTTTTACAGGTCTATGTGTGGAGCAAGCAAAACCCTTTCATCCATATGAGTTTTTTGGGCCTTTTTACTTTCACAGCCGCTTACCTACCATGGGTGAGTAAGCTTTGATGACTTCTCATTTTATCTTGCTAAATCAGTATCACACTGAAAGTTATTTACTTTTTAATTTTTTTGTCCTTCAACTCGTTCAAAAGTAATCTGAGACATAAGCTATCCTGATCAAAACCTCTATTATTATAGTTAATCTTTGCCCCACCTAATGGAATTTGTGATCCTTATTTCCTTGTTCGCCCTGCAGGTTCTTCTGGGATTCTCTGTACTTGTTGGAGCTAGTGCATGGGTGGATCTATTGGTGAGATTCCACACTATCATATTTATAGTTTCCTCTGCCCTCTAATCTGCTGGCACTAACAAAAATTCAGTGAACCCTGCTTTTCCTATAACATGGCTAGTTCATTTATTTTCTTTTCTCCTAAATGAATCTGCATCATAATGAGAGAAGCCTAGACCTTATTGAAGAATTTGAGATCTGGTGGGATCCTAGTCTAAATTCACTTTACTAGAAATTCTTAGGTGGAACAGAAGTCAATGTTATATTGGACAGGTTAGACCACCTGGAAGATTACCTTGTGGACCCATGAGTTGGCTCACATAATTTCTCTCTCATTTGCGGACCTGTTCACCTCTCTATCTGCATCTTTATCTCCTGTACCATTGCTTTTCGCTTTTCCTTTTGGAACCTTTATTTTTTTGGTTCTTTTTTTTTCAGGGAATGATTGCTGGTCATGCCTACTATTTTCTTGAAGATGTGTATCCACGAATGACAGGTCGCCGGCCTTTGAGAACTCCCTCATTTATTAAAGCGCTATTTGCGGATGAGCCTGTTGTAGTGGCACGGCCTGGGAATGTGAGATTTGCTGCTCCAGCTGCAGATGATGTTCTCCAAGGTTAATCAGGAGTTAGTATCACTGGAAAACCCTGACCTGTGTGTTAGCCCTTGGGGTAGTGATCTGGCATTGGAAATATAGCTAGCATCAACAAAAATACAGCTGGCTGTGTATTATATTAAAGTATACTCCGATTTGCTAATTGCTTTTTTTGTGCATTTGTGTTTAATTTAAGGTTTAGCAAACGAATGATCAAAGGTTTTACTGAAATTGCCAAAGATTTATCCTTTTTATTTTGCCTTGATATGTCACAGCATCATCATTTTTGTTCAATTATATGTGATAGTTATCTCACCAAATTTGCTTCTGGTTGTTGGTCTGTAAGAATGATCACAGGAGAATAAAATTAAGAGCAAAAAGTTGCAAACTATAATAGCTTGTGGGATTTCATGCTTTAGTCTCTCTCTATTTTTTCTTTTTCTTTTCTTTTTTCTTTTTTCCTTTTGTTGTTTAATATTTTCGCATCAATTTGAGTTGCTGAAGGATTTGAATGATCTGGGGTTTTGTACTCTAAAATCTAAATAGTTAAACATGCATTAATGTTTAGTCTCCCACCTCAATTTGGCACGTAACAAGATGAGA
Source organism: Quercus lobata (assembly GCF_001633185.2). Taxonomy (NCBI): domain Eukaryota; kingdom Viridiplantae; phylum Streptophyta; class Magnoliopsida; order Fagales; family Fagaceae; genus Quercus; species Quercus lobata. The sequence goes on from NC_044908.1 coordinate 73,971,255, forward strand.
CAATAAAAACATAACTTGAGTGGCAACATTATTATGTAGTAAGCATTATGAAACAAAAACCTTCTGTTTCGTATTAATTTCTTTTCTTCCCTGTAATTAATTACTTTATGAATAAACATCCTTTGTTCCTATCTGAGTGTTTATACTCTTCAAATTGCAATCTCATCAGTCCATTTTTCTTTCCTTATAAAATAATCGAAGTTTAGCACCATCCAAAAAAGACGTAAAGAACAACATTTTAAGAAACATAAAAATTACTATAGAAAAAATAAAAATTTTGAACCCAGTGAATTCTACAAAAGGAATAAAGAGTCAAGAAAATATTACAAACCATTTGTCTATCCTTATAAAATAATCGAAGTTTAAATCTATAGCACCATCGAAAAATAAAAAAGAGTAAAGAACAACATTTTAAGAAACATAAAAAATACTATAGAAAAGATAAAAATTTTGAACCCAATGAATTCTACAAAAAGAATAAAAGTCCAAGAAAATATTATATAACTTAAAAAATAAATAAATAAATAAATAAAAGACAAAAGGTAAAGTCGACAAAAGTAAAATGCTACATGGTAAAACAGGACATTATATTATCTTCAAGGCATAACTCAGTATTTATAATACTGGGAGAGCCTCGGATGTTTTACATTTGCCAATAGTGGAACTTAGTCCTTTTACTTACATGATATGATGTCTTGTCTTTTGTATTTTTGCTTAGTGGAATGTGCGAACCGGTAGAATATTGCATACTGGAATGATATGCCACATTGCATGATGGAATGTACATAGACAAAATGCATTATAATGTACATGGTAGGATATGTTATATAATTTGTATATCATACACACGACAAATTGTGATTAATAGAGTATAAAATAAAACACTTAAAAAGACATTTCAACCCTTAGACCAGTTTAGTCACCCAAGAATTAGTCAATATGGAAGAGCCAATTTGTGGCAAATTTTAGCGGTCGCCTAAACATGGGTATTCATTAGCCGTAGAATATTTTGTTCTTAATCTTCTTTTAAACTTCCATTTGACCTAAAAAAATTACCATGGTACACTTATCTTTGAACGACGGTTGGGGGGAGAGACTTTGGGCATGCCCTACCAACGTTTTCTAGTCAGCCATAGCTATTTGACTACATTTTAGTTTTCACCATAGGATTTTTATTTTTAGTTTTTCCTTCTTTAGGGCACAAGGTGGAGCTTTTGCCAGTTACGGTAGTTTGGATATTCCAATTCTTTTGGACCCTTCAAATATCCTGTTATACCTCATTTATCAAGAAGATGAGATCTAGCAAACAATTTCTTACTCGAGGATGGTTTCTTTGTTTCAATCTCAGAATCAGATTTAATTTGAAATTAACTGTTAGTGATTCCCAATGAGCTTGATCGCACTTAGCGGCGGAAGGTAAGAAGCAAGGACACAGAAAGTAGATGATTTAAATTAAACAAACATGAAACATTAGAACATGGGGCACCCTTCAAAGCAGTATGTTCATAAGCTCAAGAGAAAATCATCAATAATTTAAACAAAATATAAAGTACATTCATTCTTAACCTTTACAATGAATACCACTAAACACCTATAAAAGCAAACTAGAAACATCATATGGCATGTTAATTTATGGGGAAAAATAAATATATAGTTTCAATAACTGTTCGACACACCATGATTTTTAAACACTAACAACAGTCTAAAGTGACACCTACAACATTAAATTACAACCAAAAAAAAAAAGCTCTTTCCTTTTCCCATATGCTGACCAAGATCACAACCAGTGGTCATAACCCAAGAAGAATTGAAGAAATGAATTCAAATTCTTCCCTTTAGCAAGCTGCAAATATACGTGTAATATACATGACAAAAAAGAATTGCCGGCTTAATGAGCCATACCAGAATACTACATCTGGATTTTCTTGTTCTTGGCTCTCCTGCTCAACTCCTGTAGGATCTAACTCCCAGACTAAGAAAATCATTTTTGATGGAGAAAAAAGAAAACTGAGATCCAAGATGCTCCATGGTTAACGGATAGGGTGATATTGCGCTGATATTCTCTTGGGAGGCAACTTACGCAGTATGTAGAGGACTAGAGCTGAAGGCAGTATCTCAACCAGCTGTTATTTGAGCAACAAAAATTCCAAAAATTAAAATAATAACAAGTAAAAGAAAGAGACAAAATTAAGGTTTACAAAATAACAATCTTAGTAGAATACCATGTAGTAGATTACGTTCAAAACAGGATGATACAAAACATCAAGTGATGCATCCGTATCAAAAGCAGATAAAAGAACCTGCATTTTACAATTAAGTTAGAAGCACATCCACAAATCCAATGTAGGCTTAAGAAAGCAGCAGCACTTTCTAAACATATATAAACAGTGTCATATTGTATGATTGTCTTCTTTTCACTAAAATAAAGAATTATAATGTAAATGTCCCAAGTTCTTATTTGATTAGATCTAAGTTTGGGAGCTGATAGGATTGATAGTTTGGATCAGCCAAAATCTGTTGTGTACTCGTATCCTCATTTTTATTAGTCAATTTCTTCACACTAGACCTCGGAACTTGACAGGTGAAGTGTAGCCTCACCTCATCCTACAGACTTAATCACAGACAGATGTTATGATCTCTCTCTCTCTCTCTCTCTCTCAATTAATTATATTCTGATCAGATCCATTGAAGATCCCTGTACCTTCATATCTAAAATTTAAATTGGCCACGCAGATTTAATTACGTAATACCCATGTCTTAAGTTACAAAAGTGAATCGCCTTTTTTAACAAGTTAACTCTCAATTTTAAACCACCTACTACCATTTGCTTCTCTTAGACATCCATTTCACATTTTGCACCTAATACAGTATGGTATAATATGCATGAGAGAGGCCGAAATAGTGTAATCTTTCTAAGGACTACAAATTCAGATATACATCTACAAGCCCATGAAAAAACTAGTTTGCAACATAGTCTGTAACTTACCACAAAGCATCTTATTAGAAAACAGGTGAAACATATGGCTGTAACAGATCCAACCTGAAACACAAAGCACAAGTTACATCAATAAAAGAAATTTCACTCTAGATTCCTGAGGCTTTATCCATAGAAACATTCACAAATATATAATAAATGATCTGCAGTTTATATTTACTTGGATTTGAAGAGAGTCATGTCGTAGAAAAACAATTTATTTTGGTGACAATGAGAACCAGATAACACAGCCATAACCATATAATTAAATCATTTCTCATGACAAGAAAGTTAATTCATTCGCCAACCAAAAGTTTTAATTATTCTTACTAGAAGCCCAGCATGAGTCTCGCTCATTTCATTTGATGAAATAATGAAATCTGCTTTAGTTATTTTTATGTATAAAAAATAAGGCAAATTTATCCTTTCTTGTCAGATTAATTGTCACACAATATAATTCAATAATTTCTCATACAAATTTTGGTAAAGCAGCAACATTATGCACTTGTTTTATTCCATTTTTGTCTTTATATAAGTAAAATAATTTTATTAAGAAAGAGGAAGCAGTTTGAATACACAAAATGTGTCCAAACTACACCTGAAAGAGTTCAAACTAAAGTTCAAAGAGTCTAAAAAATCCAGAACATGACAAGAAGGAATACTACCAATGGCAATCATCCAAAGATTTTACCAAATTATTTTACTTATGACAAGGAAGTTAATCTGATGTGAATACATAAATGAGAAAGTTAAATTGTAACAAAGAATTGTTGTTAATCACATTTCATTTTATGCATCTGATACATAGATCTAATAGCCATGATTCCTAACTGTGGCATCATTATCCTTCTTAAAGTAGACATGCCTGCCACAAATATTATGCATAGCTAGAACAAAAAAAAAGCATTAAATATACAAGGGAGAAATTTAACACTTTCCAGCATAAAAAGTTAAAAACTGGTCCAATTGGGTCATCGCAAACTTGCAACCACCTGATGTATCTGATTTTTTCTAGATGACCAATTATATAGGGGCAGAGGTTCTTCAAAAGATATGCTTACTAAATGCTCGCTATCATTAGAAGAGCTTAATCTTCCAAGAAATCATTTATGAGAATACATGAACAAGAATTTAGCATGAAGATGATCATCTAACAGGTCCCTCATAAAGTCCATTGCAGCGAAAAATTAAAAACTAAAAAAAAAAAAACATGTATACTTTTCCCTAGCTTGTTCAGTACCAAACTTGTGATAGTATCATAATACAAGCATAGTAGAAAAACTCTCTCTCTCTCTCTCTCTCTGTAAAATATATAAATCAAAATATGCTGACAGCTTAACTTCTAAGCACAAAAGCAAAAAACATTGCTAAAAAGAGCAGGGGGGACACAATGTTCACTCTTCCATCTTCAGCTGGTCTATTTTGCACTCTGCCAGCAGCATTTGTGCATCTGAACAATGGGAAAAAAAACAAGGAAAAGGCCCCACTCCCTCACATTCATCACAGTTACCAGCTCTCCTCTGCTGAGCCTTTTCTTATCTCCTTTGCAGCAAGCTCTGCCAGCCTCATGCTCCAAACTGATGGTGTCACGACATTCTCCATGACGCTGCCCCAGGTACAAAGCAGGGTGGTATCCATTGTAAAGGAGAATGGTTTTGGGCTTGAGGATCTGAACAAGGTTAAGTCCAAACAATTGTAGCGTAGGCTGAGCTGGGAACTCAATGAGACTTCCAGCTAGGGATGGCTGGTTTCAAACCTATCTCTCCTCCTTAAGAGCCCTACTCATTCCATAACTGTATGAGCTTCCCCAAAGCATTGGTTATGTCTGAGATCCAGTACTCGCAGATTCAAAAGGAATCTATTCCTATGACCTATAATATGAGGGTATACTTTATGACAGGAGAGTCTACGACTCACCTTAGGTAAAACTATATATATGTGTGTGTATAATTTGTATTTTAGTGCATATCTTCTACATACTGCAAGTAAATTAATTGATTGCTATAGAATACAAGTTATTGTTGCTTCTGCTGCCTAGACATGCAAATGCACAAGCACAAAAACATATTCCAAAATGACAATATCAAGTCTATATAGATCAAGTTTATCTAATTTAATCAATTTATACGGAAATTAAGTCATGTGCAGATCCATTGACAGCCCTAATTTATTTACATTCAATTTACCCAATATCTATCCATTAAAAAGGGAAAATTTCACTGTAACAAAGCTAGTGATCATGATCCACTAGACAAACTTTAATGGGAAGGCACATACCTCATGAAGCTTCTTCCTTCTTCCTTTTGATTCAATAGGAAAGCGTCTCAGCATGAAAAATAATCTGTAAGCATTGGCTATGTCAATCCACCAGGAGAAAGTGCACAAATAAAATTCCAAAGAAAGACAAGGAACACCAACAAGTACCAAATATGATGCAAACAACTCACCTTCCACCATACAGCAAGAACCCTAATGCAGCTATGATTGACACAACTGGAGTAAAAAAAAACGTGGAAAATAAGTATGATGATTAATGAAAGAAGCAATGCTCAGAAGGTACAATATATATTTTGAGATGAAAAACGAATTTTCAATCTCCAGGAAATCTGAAGTAAACATTTTTCTTTGGAAACCTGAAGTCTAACCTGCAATAAATATTTTCCCAATGAATTCTACAATGCTGTTGTCATCAATCCAAAGGTATACCCAGATGCAAACCTGAAGTAAGAACCTCACTTTGGTTAAATTCTTAAGATCATGAAAGTAATATTACATTTCTATAGTGGTTCTCAGAGGCTGCTTATTACTGTTTATGCTAGGATGAGTGGATGACATGTGCTTAGTGACAAAAGGAAAGATATGTCTTTTATTATGCACCAAAAAAAAAGAGAGAGAGAGAGAAGAAGAAGAAGAAGAAGAAGAAGAAGAAGAAGAATAAATAGCCATATCATGAGATGGGTCATACCTGTACTAAATATATTCCAGCATTAACTGAAATATAAACAATTCTAAGCTTATCGGTCGGTAAACTTCTTGCCTGTCCATTAATAGTAACGAGAAGGTTAATAACTTAATATTTTTCCACATCCACAAGTTTTACATCTCATTGGAGAGCAGAACTGGCCTTACATCCTGATAACAAAAGATCCTATTGCGCAAAAGAAAATAGAAGAACATTTACTTGCCTGGTGGTATATCTCTGCCCAAAAAAGGACAAGGAGTGTGTATGTAGAGAAAAATAGAAGGCCCGGAAGATCCAATAACACCAAAAATAGAACCTAGTTCAAGATGCAGAAGCTCTATGTCAGTATAGTAGAACGGAGACTAGGAAAGAACATCATTCATTCTAGCTAGTCTGACTTTAAAAAAAAAAAGAAAAAGAAAATATGAACTCCCATCCAGAAGGATCAACAGAATAGTACAGCCTACATTCTAAAGTGCATGGAAGGCTTGCTCAGCCTTCTTCTTCTTTTTCATTTTTATTTTGTTGCAGTTATTTGAGTACAATCATGCTCCATACATGTATATTTTGAGGAAAAAAAAAATCGATGTGATGCTCCATCTTTGTGAATATTAATCATATAAACAAAAGAACATTTAAGTTAAAAAGCTAGCAATTTTAGATAATGAAGAACATGAGCCTTTTAGGAGCAATTTCCTAAACCTTTGTATTTCTCAAAATCAAAGTGCAAAAGAGAATACTTGTATTTGCTCAAAAACTGCTTATGAGGTGAGGTGAGTTTTAGTCATTTCCATTACTTTTGCCTCATACTTCTCAGAAAATATATGGAGCTCTAGTGTGCTTGATAACGCCTAAGCAAAATGTACAGTGGAAAAAAAAGGGAAAATTTTGCAGATTGCACTAATATGTTAGAACTCTTTCCCCACAAAACTTGAAAACCAATGCAGATGCAACATTACATAACATGGCTAAGTTAAAGATTTAAAATTTTGAAATGACATTGTAAGAAACTTCAACGAACTAACCCTTGGACGCAACAGAAACACTTGCGAGTGAAATCCAAACACAATAGCACGTACTGCAACATAAGAAAGGAAAAACCCCAAAAAAAAAAGGTCAAATTATAACCAAATGACTAAGTATCCCCAATACCCCAAATATCACCGGATACTCCAAATATCACCAAGACTTAAATATCACCTCCATTAACAATGAAGTTCATAAGATGGAAAACTTTCTGCGTCGTCCAACCATATTCGGGCACTCTCAACTCAATCCTTATTAATTGAATCTGCACATCACAAAACCCAGAAAATCCATCAAACACTCACTTCAAACAAGTTTCCATATCATTTCAATACATAATCAAGAGTATATATATATTCTCTTCAATTTAATCAATCATTAGGCAATGAAAAAATCCAAAACCATAACACACATTCAGAAGATATCAGAACCCAACTTAAAGTAAACCCAGCAATAAATTACTGCTGCAACTACTTAATTTATAAATCTAATAAGCCCTATCAAAATGTCACAATCACACACACCCAAATCGCAACGATTCATAACAATGAAAATGCAACAAGCAAGACAGACATTCATAATCATAATAACAGTTTCCCAATCCATCATTATCATTCCCAAAATTCACAAAGAACCAGAACACAAAATTGAATCACAAAATAAGAACAATAGAGAGAGAGAGTTGGGACCAAAGCGATGAAGGAGACAAGGGCATAAGCAGCACAGAGAGTGTAGAAGATCCCGTCTTGCCACTGAGAGGACCCATTGACATCGTCCCACCAACCAGCCAGCAGAGCTTCCATGTCCGCCATGGACGTGAAGCTCAGTGGCATTCTCGTCATTCTTGATTGCTCTACAGCTAGCTAGCTAGCTCCCTCCTCCGACACCGTCTCTCGCTCTCACAAAAAAATTAATAAAAAGTCAAATATCTCTTTGATATCCCCAGCGAAGCTTAGTTCACAGAGAGAGAGAGAAAGTGAGAGAGCCAAACAAAAAAAATTAAAAAAAAAAGCGCAAAACCGAGAGTGAGAAACACAACTGCTGAGCGGGAGGGTCTACCAGACAGTCAGAGAGAGAGAGAGAGAGAGAGAGAGAGAGAGATTGAGTCTGCTTGGTTTGGTTTGGTTTGGTTGCTCTCTGAGTCTCACCTAAGCTTCTACGGGATTGGGATAGGAGGCTCATGTGCGAAGTCAGTTGTTGTACCTTTTAAATCTTAACTCACTCTCTAACTGTAAAGTTCCTAACACTTGGCTAATTGGGTTTATCGTTTTAGGGAATCTCGAGGACTATTGTTTTCCGACAAAATTTTCTTGACACTTTTGTAATAAATCTCTTTTTTTATAATAAACCTGTTAGTTTAAGAAAGAAATTTCAACCATGGATTTAGTTAAGTGACAACTTGCTATTTGGGATTTATCCTGAAAATGTTATAGACTCGGTCATGCAATATTCCTCAATTTAGAAACATAGTTGGAAGATTAAAAAAAATTATGTTAATGGTAAACCAAAATAAAAACTAATAAAAATATGTCAACTTAATAAATATGAAAAAAGTTGTCAAATTTTTTGTATATATAGCGTTAGGAAAAGTTAATGAATACAGGAATTGAATTAAGAAATATTTTTACAAATTTTTATAAGAAAAAAAATAAAATTTTTTATGATTTTTATATTTTTTATCAAAGTGATATCAAAATTTTTCTAGAAGAGAAATGTTATTATGTTACGTTCATAATATTTTCACAATTCTTTCATAATAAATCCTAGGTGGAGAGTTGTTACCGTTTTAATTTGAATTCACCACTAAAATTTCTTTTCTACTCACTAAAAATAGCCAATAACAACTTAACACTTAAAATTTGTTATAAAAATACTGTCCAACCTAACATTTCTTTTCCTACAATTGTTTCTTAACCATTGTCAATTAAGAATTCGTAGTTGAACTGGATTTTGGTCTCAAACTTACCGTGTTTTTTCTTACACCTGCTTCCTTGGGTTGTACTTTTGTTGACGATATTGCCCTTGACCCTTGTCTTCAAGTACGAACCTTTTTCTTTTGAAGAGGTCTTAAGTCTTAAATTACAAGCTTCCGATAGAGATAATATCAGTTTTTTTTTGGCTGAAAAATAAAAATAAAAAAACAGATAGCAACGTCAAATATGGTGAGCACGTGTATATCATTATATCTATACTATATATTTTGTCTATGAATAAGGAGGGCACGAACAATTTGCAATTTTCTTCTTGAAAGATTCACACCATTTGGTTATAGATGTTTCTATATTATTTGTACTTAACGTGTTTTAGTTAAGAGTTTTATAGTTCCTTCTCAAAAAAAAAAAAAAGAGTTTTATAGTTTAACCAACATTTTTTAATATTTTTACTTTTTACTAGAGACCTCTATGGTTTAAATTTTCTCTCTTAATTATCATTATTGCATTTATTGAAGAAAAAAAAAGTGAAACATGATACTTATTGCTTATAAATGTAATCAAATTAAGATGCCACATAATTAAGGCAAGATTATGAATCATATATTTAGTAAGATGATTTTGTTTTTTTTTTTTTAATTTGCTTTGAACTATCTTTTGAGTTTGACAAATAACATAAAGATTTATTTGAGATGATTGATTTTTAAATGAAAAATATAATAGAAGAACAAACTTTTCTTTAAAAACCATTGGAAAAGAAGTTTCTCCAACTCATTTTGTAGTAACTCAAATGAGTATTCTCATTTATTCTTAATCACATGATTTATCTAACTTTTTTTTTACATGATTTATCTAACTTAGTTAAATGATTTAATGAGTCGTATATTAAAACTCAAATAAATGGTCTCCTCTTTTGAACTACCATGTAAACCAAAAAAATTTCATACAAATGTCTAAATCGGTTACACCTTTCCTTGTTACATGATTTTAAACTATCACTAATGCCAAAAAAATTAGACATGTTTTGAAAAGGGAGATCAAAAAACTAAAAATACAAAACATAATAATAAAACTAGAAAACAAGAAAGAAAAATGGTGGGGGTAGAACTCCAATAGTAGTTGAAAGCTTTTGTCAAATTTAATTTTTTATTAATTGAAAAAAAAATTTTAATAAAATGTTACTGTCCAATTTAGGGATTTTTTTTTATAAACCAATTTAAGGATGTGGCAATTTCAATGTAATCACCCTGAATTCTAGATTTGGTGACTTGTCCCCAAAAAAAAAAAAAAAAAAATCCTGCACACATAGCACATGGAAGAGACAAACTAGTATACACTTTATAGTGAAAAATATTATTATTTTACATTAAAAAAAAAGTTAAAGATAAATATTAAATTTGGAGTTGAATTTGTTATTGTCGAAGATATATAAAAAAATAATAAAAAAAGTAATTTGATTACTATGAACATGCCTTTCCAAACAAACATAAAGGTTAAAATCTTTTTTGTTTTTGATGAAAACAGAAAGGCTAGTATTTATAGGCCCTTTTTTCATTTTTTCTTTTTGGCCTAATAGATAGGCATAGGCTATTGGCGGCAATGGAATTAAAACATGAGGACCCTACAATATGGACATGTGACAGCCACGTGCGACAGGGGAGAGAAGAAGATGCCGTAGGAGATTCCTCCACTTGGTCCCACAGAGGCACAGACAATATATATAGAGCGACCAGAGATGTACTGCTTTCACATGAAGGTGACTCGAAGTTTCTTCACGGCAAGACGTGGCTTGGACGGTTTTGGCGGTGTCCGTCTGTAATATGTTTGTTATATCAACAAGTTCGGGACAAATAGAGTTCCTCAGTCACATTTTTTTTATGTTATACTTGTATGTCATGTATTTATTTATTTATTTTTAAATTAAACTTTTATTATTATTAATGAGTTCTAATTAGCTCAACTGGTAAAGTCTCTGATGGTTGTATAAGAGATCTAGGGTTCAATCCCTACCTACACCGAAAAACTGATTGGTGTCTTGGTATAACTGATGATGAAAGAATATAAAGTAAAATACAAAAAGTAGGACATAAAATTCTTTAGGAATATACTTAATTTCACACTTAACTAATTTGTCAAGTTATGAGTCTTATGATTGATGCATATAAGACGAGTGTAAGTTTTTTTTTTTTTTTTTAATAAACTATAAGATGAGTGTAAATAGTAAACTTATGTGAAAGTAATATTGACTCATCATACAAAAATTTTGCTATGAGCTGTTTCAAATTACCCATAGGCCTCTGTCATGACATTAAAGCAATGATATGGAAATTTTGGTGGGGTCAACGTGGAGATAGAAGGAAAAATCATTGGAAGAGTTGGAAATCTTTGTGCCAACCAAAATCCAAAGGTGGTATGGGGTTCCAAGAATTGACAAAATTCAATGAGGCAATGCTAGGAAAGCAAGGGTGGCGACTTATACATGACACAGATTCTCTCTTTTATAGGGTGTTCAAGGCTAAGTATTTTCCAAATGGTTCAATTGTTGAGGCGAGAATGAAATCTGGGTCGTATGCGTGGAAGAGTATCCTTCGGGCTAGAAAGGTTATCAATCTAGGAGCAAAGTGGCGAGTGGGTGATGGTAAATTTGTCCACATTTTTAAGGACAATTGGCTGCCTGGGGAGGGCAATGGCCGAATTGCCTTAGCACCAAATTTAGTAAACAATGAAGCAATGGTATCCCAGCTTATCGACCAAGACACAAAGTGGTGGAATTCCTCCCTCATTAATCAGATTTTTTATCCCTTTGAGGCAGAAAAAATTAAATCAATCCCAATCTACTCCTTTACTCAGCCAGACCTTTTGTTTTGGCCGAGTACCAACTATGGTAATTTTGTAGTAAAATCAGGCTACCACCTATTATGTGCAGATGAGGATAGCAAGCTGGCATCATCGGTCTCTTATGGGGCTACCTCAAGATCTTTTTGGAGCAGATTGTGGAAGATGAATGTCCCAAACAAGGTGAAAACCTTCATGTGGGGAGCATGTTCGGATTCATTGCCAACTTTGAAAAAGCTGGTTCAAAATACAATTGCTAGTTCTCCTTTGTGTGCTTCATTTTTGCAGGCTCCTAAGGACGTCCTTCGTGCATTGTGGGGTTGTACTAATTTATTGCAGGTTTGGAGCTCAGATTTCAAGGAGTTAGTTACTGTAAACTGCCATTTTTGTTCCTTTGCCCAGCTATTTAGGGTGCTGATCAAAGAACAAGGAAACTTGGAGCAATTTGCGACGACATGTTGGATGATTTGGGATAGAAGGAATAAGGTCCAAGTGCAACAGCCCATGCTGCCCCCAAAAAAAATATCCTTTTCAGCCCGTGGCTATCTGTTTAAGTTTCAAAAGCTCCGTCCCAAGGCTGCAAAGCAAGTCCGACTAGCCAAGAAGATTTGGAAGCCACCTGATGAGGGTAAGGTGAAAGCAAACTTCGATGGAGACATGTTTGATGAACTGAATGAAGCCAGTATAGGAGTGGTTGTCAGAAATCCTCAAGGGGAGATTATGGCAGCCCTATCTGAAAAAATACCAAAGCCATCTTTGGTAGTGGTGCTCGAGACACTTGCTACTAGAAGAGCAGCCTATTTTGTTCATGAACTTGGATTTCAAGATGCTATCTTTGAGGGTGATTCAGAAATATCCATCAAGGCGCTGCAAGATGGTATTCCAACGCCAACCTCTTATGGTCATTTGATAAAAGACACTTTGTCTTACGTTAGCTCTCTCTAGTGTTTTTCCTTCTCTCACACACATAGACAAGGAAATACTTTAGCACATGCCTTAACTCATAGAGTAAGACTTTCTTTTCCAGTTTTGATCTGGATGGAAGATGTTTCTCTGGATCTTTTTCATTGCTTTGAATGTGATTTTTCAGCTATCAAATAAAATTACCCAAGCAGGTTGTTTTCTAAAAAAAAATATATATATATATATATATATATATATAGATATATATATATATATATATATATTGACTCATCATAAGTTAACAACTTAGCAAGTTATAAAATTTGGACATGCTTGCAAAATTGTTGCTGTATATGTCCATTATTATTTTTTCTTTTTATTATTATTTATAAATATGACAGTGTAGGGGCAGCATTTTGGTTCCTGAGCTCGAAAGGTAGAAAGATTCAGGCCCAAAGAACCCAACACAATGAATTTGTAGAGAGTGGGCTTAAAAACTAAGCTTTGATGGATAAAGCAACGCACACAGTGGATTAAAGATAGTAAGAAAGCAAAGAAAGATGAGCTCTATGCAAATAAATCCTTCTTCAACGAAGTCCGAGGAAAGTGGTTCTTGAATATATTTCTTTTAGACTTGGATACAATTTCAGTTCTTGTTGCTACAATGTTTTATTTTCAAATTTCCCGATCCCCTTATCCTTGGAGGATCTCTCACATTATATATGCTCATTTCGTTGATCCTGACCTTCCATTTGTTGATTATGCAGGTTACAACTTGAGTGCTTGTCCCATCAAACGCCCTCCCCAGTCTTTTGTGAGTTGCGGCAACCAAGACAGCACTATTCAGGGGTCTTTTCCACATAAATGCGGCCAGAGGGTTTGGTGAGATGCAATCAATGTGGTGGCAGCTACCATCCCTCTAATCATGTCAGGGCTAACTCCCTCTTTGAAACTCTTCTTCTATAGTATGGCCCCCTTCTGGTAATGTGCCCTTGATCTGGCAATGGCTCGCCTCTCCGACTTTACCGTCTGAGCGTATGGGCTCCTCAGAACTTTACTGGCCTCCTTGGCTTTGTGTACGACACGTGACTTTATCACCTTATTAAATTTCTGTACCCCATAAATAGTATTTCAAAGCTATGATGCCTGCTCCATGATGATTGTTATTTATTATTAGGTTAATATGCTAATTATTATTATTATTACTTTTTTTTTTTTTTTTTGAGTAAGTAGGAATTGAACCATTTGCGTCCACTTGTTAGATCATAACCTTATTTTTAATATATATATTTTGAGTGAGGATCTTATGTCGTGCATCTCTCACCCAACCATGTAAATGTATTAAAAGCTCAAAGGTTTAATTTGTGACTATAGAGTTCTTATTTGAAACTGTTAGGACATATGTAAATATTGTTAGAGATATATGTTATGTAAATTGGCTAATCTTTTGATAAAACGCCCTTTACTTGTAATTGAGTAGATTTAGGATAGGTTTAGTACTTTAAGGAACAAGAGTTCAAGTTTAGTATTGAAGTCATGCAAATCTGTCCAAGAAGCAAGTGAAGAAGTATTGTTCATTAAAACTCGATAGATCCATATCCATTGAGGTTTAATGCTAATGCTGGACAGAAGCTGTATCTATCAAGAATTACGAAATTCAGATTTCCAGATCTAATTTCACGCATATCCATGTGTTTGTGTAGGGTTTTTTTTTTCTCGCAACCCTAAACATATATAAGGATTATTTTAAGAGTTATCAAAGGTGATGCAAAGGGATGCAACTTAATGCAAATTGTGACCGGAGACATAATTTGCCATAGTTCATCATATTCCTTATAGAAGCTGCTGCATCTTTGTGCCAAAGGTTTTGTAACCAAGGAGTTTCTTGATCTCCATTGATGGATGAACTGAAAAACTTTGTAGCCAACATCTTCCTCAAGTTGGTGTGTTAGTACTTGGATCTATGCATCGATTGGTTAGTCACGTATTGAGAGTCGTGCATTGAAAGGAGAGATTGTCACTACATCACAAGTCCAATTGGGTATTGGGGAAATAGCTCAACTGTAGGTTGATATTAGGTACTGAGATTCCTTTTACTTGTAACCACTTGTTTTGATAATAGTGGATTCTCCGGAATGGTGACCTTAAATTCACCTGATGGGGTTTTACCTCGGTGGTTTTTCTAATTCATAAACAAATCACCTGTGTCAAATTTATTTTCCTCTCATTTAACTCAGTTGGTGATTTGTTTGTACTACCACGCTTATTGCATGTAATTGAATCTAATTAATTTCACTTGGCTAAATTAATTGATTAAGTTACCAAAGAGGTCAATACATTCTTAGCCTATTAGAAACCTATAAAATTCATCAATTTTTAGAGTTTAATTTCACTTCAAAAAAAAAAAAAAGGGGTTATTTTTTCCAATCATCATAGAACGAATGCTATAAATTGAAAGTTTATTGTATCTATAGTTTTTTTTTTGGAAAATTTTATTTATATATTTTCAACATGTTCCTGTGGGAGGGAGAAACCCGAGGAGCAAAAGCACTAGGCATTAGTACATTATGAGGAATCAATTGTACCATACTCGTCATCAAATTGGGTTTAGTCTAGACGAGATAACCAAACACCAAACCCGAGAAGATGGTGGAAACTAAGAAGCCTGAGGAGAAAGCTTACCTTGGGGGGACCTAGGTTCCAACCTAGAAATATGAGGGGTCAAGGAAGAAAATAGAGATGTGCAAGGAGGAGAAGGAGGAAGTTTCTTGATAAAATATCCATCACCTCCACATTGAATGTATTGTACCAACTCAACCTATCGCATTAATGGAAGAATGACATCTGAACATTGTTTTTACAACTTGCAAGCTACACTATCACCACCAGCAAGAGCTAATGAGACAAGTATGTAGACAAGGATCTACAGCAACCCAAGTGAAGGGCTGAGAGAGGGGAGCTCCATCAATAAGAGGAGGATGGAAAAAGATCTATTAAGGTGGTGTTTGGATCCGAATGATTTGTGTTTTCAGTTTTTTTTTTTTTTTTTTAAGTTGTGAATGTTGACTTTTTGAGTGAACAGTGCACTCGTGTATTGTTCACGGGACCCACAAATATCACTTTTCAGTAACTTTTTCATTAAAAAGAGGTCACACGGTACTATTCACATATTTAAAAATTATTTTATTACAGTGTTTTTAATTTTCAATTTTTAACTATATCCAAATGGACGTGTACTTAAAAGTATTGTAACCAAAGTAGTGTTTTTCATAAGAACTATTAGGTCATTAGCTAACAAAAACTCAATAATAACTTTTTTTTTGGAAAAAAAAGAAAAAGAAAAAACCCATTTTAGGAGTGGTGGGCCTTATTAATAGCCAAGCATTAATTTGATGTCGGTAGAGTCCTTTTAGAATTTTCTTAAGTCTTGACGCTAAGTTTTGGGAAGAATACATTTAAAGCAATTTTAGCGCGCGCCAAAAAAAAAAAGGGCAAAAAAGTTATCATGGTGTTTTGAGCGGAGATGTAGTCAGTGACTTAGTGTTAGGCGAATGGTAAATGCAATAGTTGTGCTCGCCTAAGGTTTCAAGTGAAAAAAGTTTCCAAATTTTAACTAATAAAATTATTTATAATCAATAAATAAAATAATAAATTTTTATTAAATGAAAAACAAACAAAAAAGAGAAAAAAATGCTACATGCACAATATTTTTCATAATACTTTTACAACAAATACTAAGTAGCAAATTGTTACAGTTTGTTATTGATGACAAAAAAAAATTATAGTGGTGTTTTCAAATAGAAAACAAGAAAAAACTTGAAACCTAGAATTTGTTGCGAAAGATATTGTGAATATTGCATTTCTAAAAAAAAAAATAAGAATAATAATAATAGTTGAGTAAGCAAACTTTTACTAGTTCTCATCTAAATTTTTACTAGTTTTCATCTAGGTCTACCACTAACATCACTTTTTTACTTAATATTTTCAACCTGCCACATTAACAAGTGTGAAAAGTTTTATCAAATATTTTGTGTCTATAAAATTTCTAAAAAATAAAATTTTTTACGTAGTTCATGTTAATTAGTATTAATTTTGCATTTAAAACAAGATAATCAATTTTTACCTTAAGCCCCCAAATGCATCAAGCTACCCTGGTTGTGGTGTGCTTTTGTGTTAGAACACATTTTCCTCTCCCTTATATGTGTGTGTTTGTTTCTCCAAAAAAGAAAAGAAAAAAAGAATGAGTAAATTGTCCCACATTGCATAAGAGAATATGTTGTGTGTAGTATAATTTGCTCCAACTTCCCTTAAAAGTTACCATGGCTTTTAAGTGGAGTTGTGGTGTGCCTCTGTGTTAGAATCACTTTCCCTCTCCCTTGTGTTTGTTTCTTAAAAAAAGAAAAAAGAAAAAATCAAAAACAAAAACAAAAGAAGAAATAAACACTTAACTGAGCCACTTTACTCTCTCTCTCTCTCTCCCCATATGAATCAAGCCTACACTTCATGAATCCAAAACGTGGATGCAGGAAAACGGAGAATCCAAACGCCCTCATAGTATTTAATTATTTTTGCGCAAGTCAAATTCGATGTCTCATTTCTTACGTGACCAGCAGTGCAGCCGTGCTGGGCATCAATTCATCCACAAAACATTGATTATGCACTTTTTTTATTTTATTTATTTTCTAATAATCTAAAAAATAAAGAGTAGTCATCTCCCTTTTCTGAAAATAATCCTCACTTAAATTGAATTCCATCTTAATCTTTCAACGAATCTTCTTCTTTACTCTTTACCAAAAAAAAAAAAAAGAATCTTCTTCTTTACTCAAAACAATTTCACAATCTTAACAATATATATGCCTTATCACTTTATACACACGAATCTATAATTTGAGTTTGCGTTCACATTTTTGTGGGCTCATGTGTGTGACTGTGTGAGGTCACACTAATTTTTTTTATTTTTTTATTTATTTACTCGTATTTTTTAAATTATCTATATCTGTGAAGTTATTTCATACAGACCTAATATTTTACGTTTCTTTTTGTTTTTATCACTAATTAAATATAATCTCATGTTTTTATATACATCTTTTACATGCATTTTACCACAGTTTATTGCGTTTGTACTTTCGCTTGTGTACAATTTTTAAAGGACACGGCTTGTGTTTAGTGCAACTGATGCACTAATACAGTCTAAGTCCCTTTTTTTTTAAATACAGTTAAACTATATTTTTGCCTAATAATTATTTATTAAACTCAAACAAGCCAATTAAAATATGATAGTGATGAATTGATGGTAGAAGATGAAAATGCGTGTAGGATTGGGAGGTGCACGATTATAATACTGTAAAGTATAAACTTTAGAGGTTTATCCAAAAAAAAGTATAAACTTTAGAGAGAGAGAGAGAGAGAGAGAGAGAGAGGTCCCTTTCGCACACATAAAGAAAGATGGGTGACTAATTGGCAGTTGGCTATATACATTGGACATTATCCTTACCAAATCTTCATATCAATCACTGTTACAAGAAATGTTACGTAAGCTTAATTTGTATATTGCATAAGAAAATTTCAAAGTCGGCAGTAATTCATTCCTACCTAATCGATTTTATCAGCGTGACTTCTTGATGAGTCTAACACTAAGTAACAAGAGAAGTAGAGAAATAAATTTTAGACTAATTAATCATCCTGATTTGGTTTGTCTTGTAATTAACTAATTATACTTACCCAGCAGGAAGGGCAGGTCTATATTAAACCCAAAAAAAGAAAAGAAAAGAAAATAAGAAGGGCAGGTCTGGATTGGTACGTAAACAAAAGTGGGAACAACATATATATGTATATATATATATATATATATAGTGCAGACTCTTTGAATTTCCCTCTCAAACATAAAATAAAAATCTCTCTATAATTGCTTACTTTTTTTTTTTTTTTCACTTCTCTTATAAATCTAAACACTATTCATTTTTTTATTAATTTCTTTCTCACTTCCTCTCTCTCTCCCTCTCCGTCACAAAACCCAACAAAAGACATAAAATAATATTTTTTTATCCCTTCTTGCTACAGTAAACTGCTAGTCTTGGCAGTTCACTGTAGCAAGTTGCCCAATTTTTTTTTTTGGCTTTGGCACCATTGATGTTGGGCTCTTTTTAGTGTTTAACCACCACCAATACTGATGCTTAGGAAAAAACAGAAATTAGACATAATTTATTATCCTTAAATTTTTTTCAATTTGTTCCCTAGAGTTTCAAAGTATGTAAGATTATTGTCTTCCTCTCAAACCCCCCCATCCCCCCTCCCTCCCTCCTCTCTCCTTTTATATATACACTTTTATTTTCCCAACATTTTTCTCAAAAATTAGACCTAAGTGAAAAAATTCTTATTCTTATTTTAGTTTTTAAATTTAGGATGTGTTTGGATATAGCTTATTTTGCTGAAAGCTAAAAACACTGTAGCAAAATAATTTTTAAATATGTGAATAGTGTAATGAGACCCATTTTTAATGAAAGTTTTCTTTAAAAAAGAGGTTTGTGGGTCCTATGAACAGTGCATAGGACCCATTGGAAAGCCACCACAGCCACATAGAAACACGCTTCACCAAAAAAAAAAAAAAAAAAAAGTAGACGCAAACGCTAAATAATCACTATCCAAACAGTCACTTAATGTCAATGTTATGTGGTGATAGTGACTATTATGATGGTCAAGTGACACTTTCAATATATCTATGGTTGTTGTTGCCATGCAACTTTTAAACCACACATACATTATTTATTTATTTAATTGGGGATAAAGAACTATTATTAGGAGTGGAAGATATAGGTTGAAACTCTCTTATTTTTTTTTAATTGGATAGAAAAGGTATATACATTAAACTAGAAAGATATGATTTTGTTACAAGAAATACCCTCCTTATCAAGGGCTAATAAATTAATAAGTCTTCCATCACAAAACGGTGGATTGTTAAACAAAGTATAAGTAGTAGGCATAAACTATCCAAATCTTGCAAATGCATCCGCAAAGCAATTGGTTTTACGGAAGGTATGCTCAATCTGTTTGTTGGGAATGGCCCTTAAAAGATATTCCTTCAATAATTTAAAAATATAAATATAAAAAAAGAAAAAGCTTCCAATGTTTGGTTGCTAATAGAATTATTCATAAACTAAACCACAATTAGTGCATCAAGTTCCACGTGAAGATTAGAAATTCCAGAATTTTTTTTGCTAAAAAAGGAGGCCATCACAAAGTGTGCAAATGCCTTCAAACTAGTAAGTTTTATAGGTGGAGTTAAGGGGTGCCAAGGAGGGTTATGGCCACCCTTAACTTTTAAAATTTTCCATTAATTTTCATTTACATTTAGTAATAAATCTAAAAATTACACAAAAATGTATTCACCAGCCTCTCTTCATAAAATTTCCTGGCTCTGCCATTTAAGATGACCAGAATTTCTAGCAAAACCCGAAATCCACCTAATAAACAGGAAAAAGTAAACCAAAAAAAAAAATTTGGTTCATTTTGCAAACTTTAAAGATTACTACTTATGAAGCACTACTAATACCACGTTTGTCCCTTCTTCAACCTTGATTTTTGCCCAAAATATGGAGTTTGGACCATCCATTCAACCAACTATTATTTTAATATTTTGAACCTCTGTGGGAAACTACAAAGTTGAAGTGCTGGTAGAAAAGCATGAACACAATTTTCTGCAAGCCATATATATATATATACACACATAAAGAGAGGTGCTACGTCCACAATATTTTTACAACAAATTATAAGTGGTTAGTTGTTATTAGTTCAAATTTGAACTTAATACTAAGATTACCTTTTTACTTCAATAATAACAACCTGCTACTTAAGATTTGTTGTAAAAATATTGTGAACATATTGTGGACGTATCATTTCTCTATATACAAAATATCATATTCTCTCTACCCACATTTACTATTCCACACCAGCCAACTGATTACTTTCACATGTTAAAAACATGAAGAAAATAGCACTAAATTGAAAATGCCATATGATCATTGACAGACAGATTTTAAAATGATCTTTAACCACGATTAGATGTCCATATTTTATCGGTGCAGTAGAAATTTTAGCAAATTTTTAAGCATTATTTCATTTTCATAATGACTAAATCATCATCTCAAGAAAAAGAAGTATCTGTAAATCAACTTATCATGTGGGTTCAGCCGTTCAGGTATACCTAAACTTATGGTTACACAATACGTGACAAAAAAGAAGAAGAAAAGAAGCACTCCCTTATTGAAAGATTTTTTTTTTTTTTAATTAAAATTTTAAGATTTTAAAAAGCTTTTTCATGTGAGGATTTGACCATTTTTATTGTTGAGCGTACCTTGGAAAATGATGACAACTTTTGTCTTTCCCTCTTTTGCTGTATATGAGGTTGACAAAATCAAAAGTTAGAACTCAGAACTTATCTTAATTATATATATCAAATAAACTCACGTTTTAAATTGAATTTAAATTAGTTTATAATTATTGTCTAATTTTGAGTCACCTGTCCATATTATTTTTTTTTTTAGAAGAAAAAGAGAATAAATCCATATTATTTTTCTTAAATTTAGTATAAAGTGATCTATTCATAATATATAGTGCAAAAAACGAGATAATCACATTATCATTATTATTGTTGAATATTTTGTCCATAACACGAGATAAAACCAAAACCTAATTTGTAAAAATTTCAAAACTTAATTTAATAAAAGTGAGTAAACAATATGCATAATTATCGCATGTATCCATTTTCCTTTACCCCTGATATTTAAAGATAATGCAACCAAATTGATTAGTTTCCATACGTAACAATAAAATTATGAACACAATAATAGTACATAAGAATTTCACCACATTTTCAACTTGGCCCACCACCTAATATATGGGCTAACTAAAATTTGCAATTAAAATTTTTTTTTAATGGTCCATATGTGAAGTGATTTACTAACTTAGAACGTTGTGAAATTATTAGAAGAGAAATTATTATTTCACGTTGTACTACGCAATTTAAAAGACTAAAAACATTGTAAACATATAAAAGTAACAAATATTATACACATTGTAAACATATAAAAAGTATACAATATATTTTCCACTTTTTACAAATATGTACAATATATACTTTTTTGTGTGTTTATAACCTAAATTTACATTAAAAGTATAATGTAAAAAAAAAACATATAAGCATGTAAGTTACTTATAATATATATATATATATATATATTTTTTTTTTTGGGTTAAAGAAAATAGAGGTTAGCTAGGTTAAGTCAGTCCCTAGATAGGGGGCTAAAGTTAAAGCCCATGGACTAACCTGTGTGAATGCCCACAAACAAACTTTTGTTAGCAATGGAACTCAAATTTAGGTGGATTAGACAAAATGTTCAAACCTTACTAGCTGAACCAAGCTCTGTTGGCTACTTATTATAAATTTTTGCCTGGTCCTAGAAAAAACATAAAATTAAATAAATAAATAAAATAAAAGGCATCCTATAGTTGCAAAGCCCTTTTGGGAATGTAAAGGGCGATTATTGGCTCACAAAGTGAATAATTAAATTAGCCAAGGCTGAGGCAGTATCAATGGGTGGTGCCGTGGTGGTGGTAATTAAGAACAGAGTAATAGTTGAAGACACTCTGAGTGAAGTTCAAGAACGAATAACAGTTGAGATTAACTAAGGAATTTGAAGCAGTAGAGGCACCAACTGACCAAAGCAAATGTCCCTGTTAAAACCAAGCCAAAGTAAGCAAGCAAGCAAGCATCTTTCATTTTGATTTCAAATCCATACCTTTCACTCTCTGTTTTTGGTGCTTTGATGTTGGACTACTGGTATATTTGTTGCTGTGCACCTTTTCATTATGGTTTCCCAGTTATCTTATTATATATGCCATTATGATCTTGATAGTTTTGGTAATATAGCATGAGTTAATAGTTTTAAATTTGGGAACTTGGGGTGATTTGGTTTGTGGGGTATCTCTTGGCAGGTTTACTATTTTATGTAATTGTTCCTGTTGAGTGAGTTCAAGTCTTGGAGATGAAAGGCTGTGTTGTGAGGGGTTTAATTTGTTCAAATGGTTGAGGACCCTGTGGATTTTTGTTCATGGTGTGTGTTTGAATGTGGTAAGAGAAGATGGATCATAGAACAACCTGTTGAATTACTTTGTGTTTTGGGAAGCTGAACAATCAAATTTTTAGGGTGATGTTACCCACTTGATGTAAAGGTCTTTAGCAAAATTTCCATGTTTCTCTTATGAATATCTCTGGGTATTATTGTAGAGCCTTCAATTGTACTATAAGTTTGTAATTGTCTATGACTAGGCATAGAAACACAGCGCACATGCATATGTCTGGATTAGTTATCAACTCTAAGTTCAATTATTAACCATATTCCACAAACTGGGATCTTGTTTGGTCCTCCCGGCAGTTTTCGGTGATAATTTGTTGTTTTAGGTCTTAAGTTGTGGTCTTGCTATTGGCCAATGACCTCTAACTCAAATGGTACCTCCTCCCCTCATAAAATGAAATGGGAGGGTGAGTTCATGCATACAAGATCATTTACTAAATAATCAATGAAAAAAAATAGAGGGGAAGAGGTTGCAAATCAACTGCATTTCATTTTAAGTATTGATGTGAACTTGGCCAATGCTTTGCCAACTTCTCGAGGCTTACACCCCAAAATTAAACTGCGCAAAAAAAAAAAAAAAAAAACTTTGTCCAATTCCCTTGCCATCATCTAAAGCATTGCTTTCTAATATCTCTTGTAATTGCAAAGATCCTGGACTGCAGATTTTGGCATCTTCTCAAATTGTGAAATCAGATGTATTCATTTCATTGAATCATGAACACTAATAATTTCATTTACATGTCATTTGGGATAAGTTATAAGTAGTTGCTAAATATGCAAGAATCTCCATCAGATAGTGTTTCTTTAACGAGCAAGCTTATTTGTGAATCCATATATCACAGCTAGTGATCCTAACCTTGCAACCACAACAGAAACATTGAAGGTTCTTGACTCATATGAATCAGACATAATTAAGCTGGGTACGACACATTCTGATCCTTTGGTTGATGGTCCGGCTATCCATGTTTATAGTTGTCTTTTATGTTTGTTAAATTTAATGTGTGGACTTCTCTTAATGATGTCTTTTTGTTTATGCCGCAGCTACATGTTCTTTGGCAAGATGGACCAATCATAATACACTTATTTCTATGCTGAAGGAGATAGGACCAGTATACCATGCCATTTTTTGTCATCATCAGATCAAGATACATTGATACGCTCAATTACTTTCTTGTGCCTTTTCATATGTTTTGTGTTAGGAAAAACATCAACTATCAAGTCTTTTTCAGATGTTCGTGAAGCATAGTAATTTGACTTATGCCATAACACCTTTGTTATTAGTGAAAACTCATTTGCTGAAGTGGATTTGAAAAAACTCTTCCTGCTATAGTATCGTTATGCTTGTTGCACAAAAAAAAAATTGATAAGTTGTTGATATGGCATTCTTGATATAATGTAGTGTAGTAAATATTTTTACAATAATAGCAACAAGTCAACAAGAATAATGGTTGTTGTTGTTATCATCAATCATTTTAATGTGCCAGCCAAAACATAAGGATTCTACATTAGTTATATGTTTATAGTATTTTCTTATTGTTCTATTTGTATTATATATATATATATATATATATATGTTGTTGTTGTTGTTACAAAATTCCATGCTTGTTTTGATATCTTCTGTTCTGTTGGAATTATCTTTCTAATGTACCCTGTATGACACTGAAGGTCTTTCTACTCTTGTCATATGCGAAAGTAGATTCAAGTAACCGTTCTAGAAGTTTCTCTCGTAAATATCTGCATATGGCTCAAGAGATTGTCAATTTGTCGACAATGAATTCGTGGTTCTTAAAAAAATGGAAGTTCACACCTCTATTCTTGGTGTGATGTTGCTTTAACTAGCTTGGTATACTTCCCTAATTTTGCACATGCAAGAATAGTCTACTGACTTATAGTGAACCACATACCTAAAAAGACTTATTACTGATACAGGTCTAATTTATTGGACACTCATTTTCTTGATTTTGGTCTCCATCGAACTTCAAGACACAAAAAAACTAAAATTCCATCCATTCTAATTTTTTTTTTTTATTTTTTATTTTTTATTTTTAAATTTTTAATGACTGTTTTTATGGCTCTTGAGTACTTAACAGTACTAGTGTAATTCATCTATATGATTTAAGAAAGTGGATGTACCTCATTAGAGAATTCATGTTGTAATGAGGACTTGTAGTTTATCTTTTTATTCCGTGAGTGCAATGAAATTTGTAAGTATTAACAATTATTTTTCAGAATAGTAAAGTATCCAACCCAGGAACTTAATTTCCTAATCTTTCATGAAAGGACTCTATACCCATCTTATATGAAGAAGTTGTCTTAGCTCTTGCAAGCAACTCTTTTTAATACAGTGGTGAAAATTCTTTCAGAAAAAGAGAAATAAAATTATCTTGCAACCTCATTTATGCTGAAGAGTTAATTGTTGATTCTTCTGAATACTAGGTAAGCTCAGTTATGTGCCCCTAAATGGTATTTATGTTTAGGAAGTAAATGTGTGAGAAATCTAGTTGTGGTGCTGGGTGTGTAGATAGTATGCCATTTCAATAATTTAATTTTAAATACCTATGGGTTCATTATATTTGTATCGTACGTCGATGTACAACTCTGTCATCTGTAAAGATGCTTGAAATGTAGCAAATACCCTTGCCTAGCATGAGAAGTGGTCATTTAACAAGGACTTTAGGTTGATGATATGAGTGATTTCTAATTCTATACAAAAGCTTGATGCTTCAATTTTTATGACATGCAATTATCAAGCATGTAGTAGTTGGCTTTGGCATAACAAATCCTGAGCATGTAAAACAGGTTAGGTTTAGAACATATAACATTAAATGCTTGTGCAGGTTGTTCCACCCATGTTGGCATGTATTACTAAATTGTAAATTATGGTAGCTAGATGGGGAGCTGATGGTGTAATTGTTGGTGGAGTGCTAAGGTGAAGCTGTTGATTTGCAAAATCCTCCAAGAAAGGTTTGAAGGAACTGGAAATTTTCAAAAAATCCCTAAAATCTGCACTTGATTGAGAAAAACTTTTATGGGATAAAATCAAGCTTGTGGTAATTCTTGTTGTCAACTTTGACATGCATTAGAATCAAATAAGAATACATTTTGTTTAACATTGTGACATATGTTGACAACTTCAAAAATTTTCCATTTTTTTGAGCAAATAGTAGATTTTTTTCCCTTTTTGTTTCTCAAACCGCCAAGAGCCATCAATCTTGGTTCCCATATTAGGCAACCTAGTAAGCGCAAAAGGTCAGTCATATAGCCATACGTTTAATTTGTGATCATCTCAAAGACTTGCTACCAATTATAGAAGACTATCAACTCAAAACTCACTTATTAAAAAAAAAAACTAATTAAGGAAATAGGAATAGAAATCATCTGTTACATATTTTGTGTTTTACTTTTATCTTCTACCAATCACAATTTATCATGTGTTTAAGTGGCTAAGGAACAAAATAAAACAAAACCAATACAAAACAAAACAAAACAAAAAAAAAGTAAAAAAAATGTTTTGTAATACATACTGCCAGAGTGCCAGTGTCTAAATGTAAAACAATAATACTAAAAAAAACTTCACAAAAATAAAAAATTCCCTATTGCAACTTTAAATGTTGGAAAATTTTCTTCATCCAAAAAACTCAAATAGATCTCTACTAATCTGTTGAATTAATTTGACTAATACATCTTGCTGGTGTCAAATATAAAACAATAATACTAAAATAAGCTTCACAAAAAAAAAAAAAAAAAAAAATCTCTATTCTTTAAATGTAGGAAAATTTTCTTCATAAAAAAAACTTAGATAAATATCTACCAAACCGTCGACTTAATCTAGCTAAAACCTTTACATATTTTTTCTTATAACACCTATTCTCTTCAAATCAACAAGTTCAAAATCTGAATGAAAGGGGAAAATTCCCATCGGCCTGGTCCGGATCCACACATTGCTCATTTTCGAATTTCCGCTTCTAAAGTCGTAGTGTATCATGTTGGTATCGTCTCCCATCAACATAATATCAGAACTTTGGAAAGCAACTGGATAACAAGAAGCACTAAGTTTTGCAGGTTCAATACTCACAGTTTGTTTCTTACTCCATACTTCATGATTTTCCATCATCCATACTTGTATATCACATCCTTTCTTGCAAAGCATCCCAACACGCCCTTGGTACTCAACAAGTTTCATGGGATCGAAGTATTTTTTCTTGCATAATGGAAAAGGTAGATCAAATGTTGTGCATTTGTTGGAATCGACATGAAAAACGAACACCATATTGTTGTTAGTTAGCCAATAAAGAGAGCCAGAAACAGATACAACTGGGTCATGAAATCCCAACCACTCATCTTTGGGCAACATTACTACATCTTTCAACTTTTTCCATGCCCACGCTTTTGAATCAAAAATCTCACAAAAAAGAAAAGAATACGTCATAGACTTATAGGTCATAATTGTACGCAGGGAGTGTGTTGAAAATCTGATGATCTTATAGTGCAAAGGATTTGACTTGAGCACAACCATTGCACATCTTACAGTGTGATACCGAGTTCTAGGATTTGGTATCTTCTTCCACTGTTTAGTACTGGGCTTGCAAACATAATATTTATGATTTCTACAACTATAATTATCCACGCACAGAAGAAGACCTTGTTTAGTGGCAGCTATAATGGAGACCGGACCAGGTATGAAATCGAGCGAGAGTTTAGATTTAGGATCCGGTTCATTGATGGATACAAACTTGTTGACGGGTTTGCCCCATTCTAAACTTCCAATGAAAAAACCATCAATTGTTTTGGTTCTTTCACTATGTGCCTGTATGAAACTTGAGTCATACGTGATCAAGTTCCAATCCTTTGAAACAAGTCTGCATCGCCCAATATCTCCTGATGTTATCCGGCTCAAAATCTCAAAGATCATATCCTTAGGAAGAGTAGGAGACTCCTCCTTTTTCTTTGTCTTGCGTAGAACCATGAAGCACAGTTTCCTAAACCAAGGAAAAACCAAGAAGCAGACTGAGAAAAAAGAAGGCTGTGACAAATACGTATGAAAAGTTATTTAAACAGAAGAAGAAGCAGCAGCGAACGTGAGAAAGTTCAGCCGTTTGGTATTAACAAGAACAAGAAAGAGAAGAACAGGTTTCAGTATGGCTTTGCTGCTCCTATTTGAGATTTTACGGAATAGAAAGATGACACCAATGACTGAGTAGGGTTTGGTGCTTATTTATAGGAGTGTGTGGTCGGTGCTGAACAATTAGAAGAGTTTTAGTTGAAAGTAAATTATCCTAACATAGTTGAACTGTAATAGAAATAGGACTATGAAATAATAATTAAATTGAACTCAAGTCTAATAGAAATAGGACTATGAAATATGAAATAATAATTAAATTGAACTTTGTAGGTCGGTGCTAAACAATTAGTAGAGGTTTTTTTTAATGAAAAATTAGTAGAGTTTTAGTTGAAAGTAAATTATTATAACATAACAATATATAGTATTAGCTTAGCTACCCTTTTTTTTTTTTTTTTTAAAAGTCGAATTCTATGAGGAAGAGGAGTACGAAATATTATAGGAATAGCAACATTAATTTTGATATCGCATACCTTTCCCCAACAGGACAAACCTGCACATGGGCGGTGCAGACTTGTTTTCCAAGGACAAACCTTTCCCCATCTCGGATGTTATCCCAATGGCCAATCAGCTCCTCTTGGATTTTGTCAAGGCCAACCCGTAGACATCGCATACTCCTCCAACCCATACATGGTCTCCTCCACCTTCCCCTCCCATCGACAAAATTAATTTTGGTGGTGCAGTACTTTTTAAAGAGATTGGTGAAGCAAGACTTGGGGTAATTATCCCCAATTTACAAGGATGGAATCTGGATTCAAATTTAGGGGAACCGAAGTTCTTTGTTTAAAGATTTTAAAAAATTGGAATATCAATACTAGAGGTTGACAACAATGCATTATTAGTATTAATTTTTTTAATTATTTGTATTTTTTCTTTTGAAGAAAAATCAATAATAAAAATTTATAAATAAGAGTTTTGTAAGTCAATTGGCAAGTCCTAATATTTTCAAGGTTTGATGAAAGTTAGTCTGATTCTTTTATTCTATTCACATTATAATTTTTTTTTAAATTATTCTTTTCACATAATTCAATAACTAATAACTTTGTAATGCTATATATATAACAACTAAAATAATGATTAATAAACATAATGCATTAATATTTAGCGAAAAAAAGGGTGAGAGAATTATTGGTGTCTTGGTAAGGTTGAGATTTTTCCTTTAAAAAAATTGCAAGTTTGAAAAAATAGTATTTAAAAAAAAAAATCTATTAAACAATTACATGATAACGGGCGGTAACTTTGAGTCTTTAACTAAGTAAAGAATAAAGTTTTTCCAATCATTACATTAATTTGGCTAAGGCACAAATTTTATTACCAATAGACAAATCACACACATGCTTTGGTGGCATTTAAGTAAGGCACAAAACAATAAATTGTTGTTGTTTCACACGTGTATTACAATTTATGTATGCATATCAAGTGTGTCCCAAAGTTAATAAAACATTAAAATCAATAAATTCTATCATTCAAAAAATAAATAATTTTTTTTCACGGTTTGAGTTAAAGATACCAATTGATCCAAGCTGTTGGTGATACTAATTGGTGTGTGGATGGAGTGATCAGTGGCATAGGAGTTGTCTATATGGTTATGGGGGTGGAATCATTTGAGAGGGGCATAAAACTTTCAAATGAGAACGAGAAATTGGGTAAAAGTTATTGGGTTTTTGTGATTTTTTTTACTAGGATTTGTAATTGATTTGTTGTTATTGTTTTTGCTTAGACTAGATTTATGATTAGTCCAAAGACTTTTATTATTATCCGGATATGTTTTTTTTTTTTTTTTAAAGATTTTTTTGTTATCCATTTTTGGGATTTCATGGGTTAGTTTGTAAATTTTTTGAGAAGGGGGCCAAGTAATAAATTTTAGAGGCAAAAGTAAATTTTTTTATGTTGATATATATACACTAGTTGATTTTTTTTTCAAAGGCTGGGGGGCATGGCCCCCCTCAGCCCCATGCTAGTTCGTCACTGAGGGAATAGTTTGAGTTTTAGCATATTTGGCATAGAAAGTTCTTATCCCACATTTGGTTGCTGCTGTTGAAGCCATGGCTGTAGTGAGCGCTCTAAGCTTTGCCCAAGAACTCAACTTTACCTGTTGAAGGTGACTTTGAGATTATCATTAAAGCTCTTGATAGTGAAGATGAATTTCTCTCGGACATCTTATAGCTGAGGCTAAACTCTTTTTAGGATCTTTTTGTTTTCTTAGTTTTTCTCAGATTTGTAGATAAAGGAATTCTGTTGCTTTATTAGACATGTTAGCGGTCTTAATGTGTGGATGGAGGATGTTCCTCTGCACTTAAACTCTGTTTCTCTTAACGGATTTTAGCTAATTGTTTCTAATAAAACGCAAGGTACTTTTTCTCACAAATTCAGGATGTTTATATCAGGACCAATGGAGAAACAGTTTGGGTCATAATGGCCTATTATTTATATCTGGCCTAATAGAGATACGGGGTTTATCGCAATCAGCAAATCCAATTAAGTATAATAATTATATGTTGGTGAGTCTGGCAAAGCAATACAACAAATTAAGTGGCGAATATCACCCAAAAAAAAAAAAAAAAAAAACAAACAAACAAACAAAAAATTAAGAGGCTGCTCAGTCAATTCAAATTAGGATGTAACTACAAATTGTCTCTTCAATCTCATTTGGTTTCAGT
Organism: Quercus lobata; assembly: GCF_001633185.2. Taxonomy (NCBI): domain Eukaryota; kingdom Viridiplantae; phylum Streptophyta; class Magnoliopsida; order Fagales; family Fagaceae; genus Quercus; species Quercus lobata. The sequence goes on from NC_044908.1 coordinate 74,001,795, forward strand.
GTGTTTCTTAATTAATAGTTCTACTGCTACACAGCTAATTACTGTTTTATCTGTTATGTTTGTTTTCTTTATTTCCTTTCTTCCTGTGAACATTGTAAAGCCTGTATTAACATTTTGTAGAGTACGTAATCAAGATTTTTGTTTTGTTCATGTCAATCTATCATTTAAAGTTGGTTACACTGCCTATATCATGCCACTTAGGTTAGGCCAAATGTAGAAACTCATGCCTCAGGGCTCAGGGTCAGGGTGGTTCTCTTTTTATCCTTTATTTTTGACCAAAATTTGGAGTTGGACCATCCATTCAACCCACTATTATTTTAATATTTTGAACCCAGATACAGAGTTGAAGAGCTGGTAGAAGCATGAACATAATTTTCGGCAAGCCCTATTGCTGTACAAAATATTTATACTCTAAATTCTACATGTTAAAAACATGGGAAGAAGAGCTCTAAATTTAAATTCCATTTGATCATTGATAGACAGATTTTTAATGGTCTTTAACCATGGTTAGGTGTCCATAATTTATTAGTGCAGTAGAATTTTAGCAAATTTTTACCATTTCATAATGATTAATGACAGATAAAGTAACTGCAAATTAATTTATAATGTGGATTCAAGTTCACCTTGTGTGAGTATTTCTAAAAAAGATAAATAAAAGGCTAAACTTAAAAAAATCTTTTAAACAATTGACAAACAATTCCGTATGAACTTGACCATTTTTATGCACACAAAAAAGAGGACTATATATATATTCTTTTTTTTTTTTTTTTTTTAAGAAACAAACATACACACATGGGCCATTTAAAGCTTATGGTTACATAATATTTGACCCAAAATACAAAAAAAAAGCACTCCCTTATTGAAAGTAATTACTTTTAAAGATTTTTTTGGTTTACTTTTAAAGTTTCAAAAAGTTTTTTCATGTGGGGATTTGACCAAATTATTGTTGAATGATTTTTTTAAGAGATAGTTTCAAGCTATGATATTCGTTTCTAATGATAACTCCTGTTGAGCGAATTATTTAGAATGGTAAGAAGTTTCGCCGTTTGCTATGATGTTAACCAAATATTCAATTGGTTAGAACTTGTCTTATCATATATATATATATAAAGTAAAATAACAATGTAAATTAAATCTAAATTTGTTTCTAATTTTTATATAATTTTGAGTCAAATGTTCAAATTATTTTTTCTTAAATTTGGTGTCAAGTAATTCATTCATTCACAAAAACATTCAAATGTTCAAATGATCACCTTATTATCATCATTATTGAATGTTTTTGTGTGTGAACATGATATAAAACCTAGTTTGTATAAATTTCAAAACTTAATTTAACAAAATATAGTAAACAATGTGTTTAATAGTCACACATGTATTCATCTTTCTTCCCCCGTCAAGAGACTTGTATCTTAATTGGCATCTCTCCATATACAAAATACTCAGCTTGGGGGTTTAGGGGAAGAAAATGTTCGAGTTGTGGGGTTAGCAACATATTGTAACTATCTCAAAAAAAAAAAAAAAAAAAAAACCCTTTCCTCCTAACATTTAAAAATATTGCAACCAAATTTAGTTTCCACACGTAACAATAAAGTTGATACAAACAAAAAATTATTATAATTTCTTAACATTTCCAAATTGTCCTACCACTTCACACATTAAGAGGGTGTTTGCTTTGAGGAAAAAAGTGTTATATTTCATATTCATTTTCAGTTTTTGGCAGGACCCACCGCTAAAAAATTGGTTTGGTTATGTTATTTGAATTAAGTTTTCATTTTTAGTATAAAAAAAATTTGATTTAAATACAAAAATTGAATACATTATTTGGTCATTTTCCTTCTTGTGAAAATGGATACAATAACATTTGTAAAAAAAGAATTTCGTGGGTCCCACTAATAGTGAGTTGTCTCATCAATAAATCTCTCTATGGCAGATTGGTGTGTGAAAGGGCAGATCAATGAAGGGTGTGGCAGTGGTGGCTTTGCCGTGAAGCACACAACTTCAATGTTGGTGTTAACCCCTCTCTCTCAATCAAAGGATGTCACTCTTTCTTGAGCAAAATTTGATCAGTTTATGGCCAATGCTTATTGCCAGTTAATTCCTTCTAGGGTTGGTATTTGTTTTGGAGTTGGTTTGTTGAAATGGTTATGGTGATTTTTTGTTTGAAGGTGTATCTGATGGTGGATTTGAGGTGTTTAGGGGGTAAGTTTGCTGAAATTTGTTTGTATTTGTGGGTTGTGTGTGTGGAAGGGATGAAAAACTGATGTGTTGTGTTGTTTCTTCTGTTTTTTATTTATTGGGGTTGTCAAAAAATAGTTAGGGGAAGACAATACAAAAATTAGAATAGAAAATTGGTGCCAAAAAAAAAAAAGTGCCAAAAAAAAAAAAATGAGTACTAGATTTGAGTATAGAAAATGAATGCACACCCAATACAAACTAAACAAGGCCTAACTCACAAAAAAAAAAATGGAATATAATTTTTTTTTAATGGTTCATATGGCCTACCAATAGTATAACTTTCCACACAAATAAAAATATTAAAACAAACTAGCCTCGTCACACGCGCTCAGCATGTGCAATGAGGCTCTTATTTATTTATTTATTTTGAGTTTAATATAATTTTTTAATTTGAATTTGTCTATTGTTAGTAAAGTTGCACAAGAAATGATTTTTATAAAACTAAAATTTATGATTTGAAATTGAGTAAATTGCTGGGTTTAGTGTGTGATAGTTTTTAGGAAAAAGATGTATCAAAAGTACGTGAGATATGTTTAGATAGAAAGTGTGTTAATTTTTAGGAAAAAAGTTTATTTGGTAGTTTTTTTTTTTTGGAATTATGATTTTAATCATATTTTTTATTTTTTAAGAATAAAGATTATCTAATTAGATTAAGGATTTTTTAAACATTTTTTGAAACTATAACTAGCTTTTTGAATTTTCTTAATATATAGAGAGAATCATCATTTAATTAAAATATACCAGCATTAAAAACAACCAAGGGATCCGTGGCGCAATGGTAGCGCGTCTGACTCCAGATCAGAAGGTTGCGTGTTCGATTCACGTCGGGTTCAATTCCCCTGTTCGATCCTTCCTTTTTTGTTTGTTTTTTATTTTTTTTCTTCTCTATTCAGAAACACTAGAACCCTAGAAAAAACTCACTTGCTAAACTCAGTCACACACACACACCCACTTCACTAAAACCCCAATCATTCTCTCACAATCAAAATCCATTTCTGATTTACTCTCTCTTCATTTCTCTCGAACCCAAAAAAAAAAAAAAAAACCATGTCCCTCACCACTCGTCTCCGCTTCCTCACATACTCCCACCGCGTCGCCACCCACCTCCACCACTTCTACTCCACCTCATCCATCCTCTCCCAAAACTCCTCCACCCCACTCTCCTCCAAGTCCAAGACCCGATCGGCACTCTCCCTCCTCAAATCCGAGCAGAACCCACACAAAATCCTCGAAATCTGCCACGCCGCTTCTCTCACCCCCGAGTCCCACCTCGACCGCATCGCTTTCTCCGTCGCCATTTCCAAGCTCTCCGAATCCAACCACTTCGACACAATCCGCCAGTTCCTCGACGACCTCCTAACCTCTCGCCCCGACCTCAAAACGGAGCGTTTCGCTTCTCACGCTATCGTTCTGTACGGTCAAGCCAAGATGATCCCACAAGCCATTGACACTTTCAAGCGAATTCACGATCTGGGTATTCCTCGAACCGTTAAATCTCTCAACGCTTTGCTTTTTGCTTGTCTTCTGGCTAAGGATTACAAGGAGCTGAACCGGGTTTATATTGAGTTTCCGAAGTTTTATGAGATTCAGCCGAATTTGGATACGTTTAATACGGTGATTAAAGGGTTTTCGGAATCGGGTTCGACGAGTTCTGGGTACTCTGTTTTGGCTGAGTTGGAGAGGAAGTCTGTGAAGCCGAATGCCACTACTTTTGGGAATTTGCTTGCTGGGTTTTACAAGGAGGGGAAGTTTGAGGATGTTGGGAAAGTTTTGAAATTGATGGAGAACCATGGAGTGAATAGGGGTATTGGTACTTATAACATTAGGATTCAGAGTTTGTGTAAGTTGAAGAAGTCTTCCGAGGCTAAGGCTTTGATGGATGGAATGTTGTCGAGGGGGATGAAGCCGAATTCGGATACTTATTCCCATTTGATTCATGGGTTTTGTAAGGAAGGGGATTTGGAGGAAGGTAAGAAGCTCTTGAAGAGTATGAAGAGTAGGGGTATTCAACCGAGTAGCGATTGTTATTATTCATTGGTGTATTTCCTGTGCCAAGGAAAGGATTTCGATGCTGCTTTATTGATTGCTAAGGAGAGTATGGAGAAGGGTTGGATCCCGAATTTTGGGACAATGAAGTCGCTCGTGGAGGGACTTGTGGGAGTTTCGAAGGTTGATGAGGCTCGAGAGGTTATTAAGCAAGTCAAGGAGAAAGTCATAAAGAATGTCGAAATGTGGGATGAAATTGAAGCTGGCTTGCCTCAGTAAAAAGAATTGCTTGGTGGTGCAAGCTGAATGAGATTATGGAAATTTATTTGATGATCACGAAATGTATTTATGGGAAACGGTACTCTCCCTAGTCCATAGAGTTTCTATTTTGTTTTCCCTTTCATTTCGTTTGTTGAATTATGATCCACACCTGTTATAATCAGGTGAAGATGTTGTTTTGTTTGGATGGTCCTGGTTGAGGAAACTTTGTCTCATTGGTTATTCCATTGTGAGAAAGGTTTAGTTTTATCTTTTGTAGAAAATCAAAATTTTCTTATGACTAAAAACTCTCTGCCTTTTTGTCTTTGATGTTTATCCTAGTGGAACTACAGTCGATATGAGTAGCCATAGGATCAGGTTTTTGAGATGTTTTTCCTACGTAGGAAAACTCATTTTTTAATTAGGGAAGGTTTTCATTGGGGTACCTCTATTTGGCTCTTTGAGAGTATTCTGTTTTCACACCTAATCTTGTCTTCGATGGCTAAGCTCCTTTTATGTGTAGTCATGGTATTTAGCCTTTTACTTCTCAAACTTGTTTCATTGGCGAGCCCACTCTTCTTTCACGAAAGTTGGAATGATTGTATGTGACTTTTTCACTGTGTTTTATTTACTATTTTTATCATTGCTCTTGTGACATGATCAATCTTTTATATCTTGGACAGGATAGAGGTTCTCATGATATCATCAACTCCATTGTTTAGAAAGTTCTTTTGACCACCTCATGGAGTACTTTGTTTCTGTGTGCATGTTATCCTAATCATGTACTTCAAGAGCAAGGGAACAATTCTCTGTAATATTCTTGTAAAGATACATTAATGCATTCACACTTTTAAACTTTTTACTTCTCATTTTAATGTGGGCAAGCCCTTACATGACGACACTAATGTGCACTTTAGATCATATTAGAATTGAAAAGACGAAAAAGGGGTAAATATTTCATGTATCAACTTGTTGGCCTTGAATTTATTGAAGTCCAGAACTTTAGTGGCAGTAGGTCCTGATGTTATATTTTAAATATTTGGATTCCTGGCAATTAAGTAGGGAGCTGCTCAGGAGATGCTAACTGACCCAAGGTCATTAGCATTACGCACTGTATTATGAATGTGGAACAAAATTTTGGGAAAAAAAAACTTCTAATGTATTTGGCAACCTGGAATTCTATACCGGCACTGAGCAAAAACTCTGATTCAGCAAGAAGTCGTTTGATTGAGATAAGTGTTTATGCTATAGAAAGACTTTTTGATTGAAAAAGAGCTGCTGTTATGAGATTCCTGTGGGTTCTGATTCAGCAAGTTGTCTTTTGTGTTATGCTTGATCTGGATAACTGATAAGAAGCGGGAGTTTGTGGCCGTTATCTATCTGCAAGGTGCTTCGTGTACTTGGAGGAAGACTGTATGGAGATTCATTTTGAACCCCTTAGTACCTCCTGGAATGAGGTTTTTGAAGGAGGTTGTTTCCTTGATGATGTGTATAGTAGCTACTTGTTTCTTGGAAGAAGCTTATTGCCCTCTAGCAGGTTCCAGTGATCTCTGGAAAATTGGCATAGATTAAGACATCTCAAGTTTGATATGCTAGTAGATGTGCATCAAGAGTTCCTCTTGATATTGCTTTTGAAGCTCTACTGTTGATGTAAATCTTGTTTGGTTGCAATTGAACATTTTAAGTCATTATTATCTCCTTCTAGAGAGACTATTGATTCATGACAGTTTCGTAATTGGTAATTAGCAGTTGCAGGTGCAGTTGTTGAGTTTTGAACTCACGACTTTACCTTCTTTGTTTCTACTTCTCGAGGGCGGAAAAAAATTCACTGACTTTATACTCCACTTTGCTCTAAAAGAGAAGTGTCATTTGAGATGGAGCTGCACTTTGAATCGAAACATTTTGATGAAGAAGCTAGCAATTAACCTTGGTTTCATCTGTTGTGTTTTTCAAAACTTATGCTTGGAATGCATTTCACTTTTTTTTTTTTTTTTTTGTATATTTTCAGAAAAGTTTGGAAGCCTGGCAGAACCATTTTGAGTTGCTAGGGTGGCATTCTTTCGAGGATGAGGAAGCTTGATGAGCTATTTTTTCTCAAAAAAAAGGAAAAAAGAGAGAGCTTTTAATCGCATCCTATATTTCGATTAAGATTTCAGACTTCTTGCAGACCCTTTTGCCTTAATTGACAGGCTTAGTGGAAGATCCCATTTGTGAATCAAAGGGAGAGTAATGCATTCATATAATCGTTTGATTAAATGCATCTTTATGACTTTTTTTTTATATATTTTTTTTATTTTTAAGAAAGAAGACGGCTATTATTAATATGAAAATGAGGCTTCATCAACCCAAATAAAAGGAAAAACTAATGATGGAACGTCCTCCATCCATACAACACAATTAGGAAAATTAGCCGCTAACTTGGCTAAACAATGTGCCACTTTGATACCATCCCTCCTTACATGAGAATAGGATAATTCTATAAAAATTACTTTCAAAAACTCGCGTGTCCTCAACAAGCAAGCCAAACCCAGCCCAGCCAGGACCGGTTCTGTAGTCCTCAAAGCATCAGTAATTACTCTCGAGTCCTCCTCCACAACAATTCTGTCCAAACCAGTTTCTGCAGCAAATTCTAGCGCTCAGACAGCAGCCAAAGCTTCGATTTCAGCTGCCTGATATGCTTGGTTTAGCCTTTGGGTTAGGGAGGCGAATACTAGACCCTCATTTTGAGTTCTAATCTGGTTCCTCTGGGTCCATATACTCCAAACAAGCATTGAAAACAATTCTGTGCATTTATCATTCCTGAAAATCCAAGCCGTGAGTTCCCCAAAATTCTGGAACGTTACCTGTGAGCGAAAATCCCAGGTATCCGAAGCTCCCCATCTGTATGACTTGGGGCTCTAAATAATGCCTAATTAATCAAAATATTACAAATAAACAGAAGCTGAAAAGTAAAAACGGGTGACAGAAATGATGTAATGTACCAGGCAATCTTTCAGTAAGCCCCTAATCAGATGGGTAGCTTGGCAATGTACTCATTTCATTGTGAGGATGAAAAAGCACTATCCGAAAAAAAAAAAAAAAAAAAAAAAAAATTCCCTATTTGTTTTTATATTTTTAAAGATTTAATCGCATTCTGAATGGTGAAATGCAGAGCTTGCAAGGTGTTATGGATAGCAAAATTTCGTGTGACAAGAAATTAATCAATATCTATATATCTAAAATTTGAAATGTTGAGCCACCTCATCAGCCACATCATACTCTTTTTGTTTTTCTTTTTAAATCATTTTTCTCTTTATGATTTTTTAATTTTTTTATTATATAAAATAATTAAATACAAATCATGGACAAACATTATTATTCATTAGATACAAATATTTGACTATTCAACTATCTAAATTGATTTCAACTTTTCGTTTTCTTCTTTCTAATTTCAAGTAATTTTTAAAATTGAATAAGTCATTATCTTTTTAGTGGATAAAATTAACATTTCAAGTGTCCCTTCATTTATCTTTTGTTATAGTGTTTCCTCTTCCAAAATTTCAGTTTTTCACAACCTTATCTCTCTCACACTCATACATTGATTATTTATTTTTAAGTTTTATAATGTTATATATACCAATACACATTTTAGATACAATCACCCATCATCTACAACAAAAAATTTAGCACAATACTAATTGTTTTCCATATTTTTCAATTAAGTTTTAGTTTTCACCATTTTGAGAATACATCAAGCATTAAGTGTCTCTTCGTTTATCTACCGTTATAGTGTTTTCTCTTCCAAAATTTCGGTTTTTCACAACCTTATCTCTCTCTCACTCATACACTGATTATTTATTTAAGTTTTACAATGTTATATATACCAATGCACATTTTAGATACCACTGCGCATCTTTGGTGCGGTGGTCAGTCCACAAGTATAAATGCTTATAGGGTGTAAGGGGCAAGAGTTGAGGTTCAAGCCTCCAGAAGGAAGTTTCACAAACATATACACTTAGATTAAGTTAGAGTGAAATTTCTATCTTGTATCAAAAAAAGATACAATCACCTATCATCTACAACAAAAAAATTAGCACAATACTAATTGTTCTCCATATTTTTTAATCAAGCTTTTGTTTTCACCATTTTGAGAAGACATCAATTATATTTGTCTGAAACTTTCAAAGTTAAGGCAACAATGGGAAGACCATTGAGGTAAACAAAACACACAATAAAAAATGATTTGTTTTTTTCTTTTTAGTATTCTTGCATTTTCTGAAATGATTATGTTGGTTTCCTTTTCAAATTTTTCAATGATGTTGTCTTTTGTTATTTTTAATTGACTTAGAATTGTTAATGCAGTTTTATTTGGCCTATTATTGTGGTGGAAATTCCTAATGTTGATATGAAACATATTGATAATGAACATTTTTTGTGCTTATTTGTAGAGTGTCAAAAAGTATTTAGTATAGTAATTTTGTTATTGTTGCATCTCATGTGTTTGGTAAAATTTCTTTTAGAAATCTTATGCATCTTTCTCAAATTTGTTTATGATTTTTATTTTGTTCTTTCTACTACAAATATTAGGCATCTCCACCATTAAATTTTTAGCTAATTTGAGATTTTTTGGTAAGCTTTTACTTTGTTTAGTTTATCTTCTTTAAGGAAAAAGCCGAAAAGAGAATAAGACAAAATATAATTTACTCTAGAGTATCATTATGCTATTAATATTTTTATGTATAGATACTTAAGGAACTTGATTAATTCTTTCTTAGAATTCCTATTATCCTTACGTCTAGCCTCTTAGATTAATTTTTTGGGGTTAAAGTGATAGCCTAGCAAGATTCTTTATGGTGTCCCCTACTTGTGATTCAAACCCCACCATCCCCCCTCCACCACCATCTACGTCTTTCTCTCTCTCTCTCTCTCAATATATATATATATATATAAAAGATAGGTTCAAGTTACACCTAGTGTAACTCTTCTTTTTCTAAATCATTGGATTTAAGTAGATCCAATGGTCAAAAAAATGCACTCATTAATGCTGATATTCTGATAAAGATCTCATTTATTATCCTTATTTATAACATTCAATACCTATCTCTAATCCCAAAAATAGGTATATTTTTCTCTTTGCACTCTCTTTCTCATCCACTACATGTTTCTCTCTCCTCCATTGCTCTTCCACCTCCATTTTCATAAGGTTCCACCTCCACAGCCACGTAGAATCTGATTTTTTTTTTTTTATGAAAGACTAAACTTTTGGCACTTAACAAAGCTTTTTGGTGAATCATATGTATATATATATATATATATATATATATATATATTTGTCTAATCTATAAATTTAAGTATTAATTAGCTATTCTCTGTGGAGTGGTTGGAGAGTGAAATTAACTGTTGGTAATGCCTATTTGGTTACTTACGAAGGTCCCCCTGTGCTATCTTTTACTCTCCACGCCATTGCCGTTTTGTTGAAAAAGGCTAAGGATTGGATTGGGACTGGTTTGTCTTGGCCTGGATAGAGCTTCCCATGCTGACATAAACTCCATTGTTTAGAAAGCTCTTTTGACCACCTGATCATGGAGTAAATTGTTTCTGTGTGCATGTCATTCTAATCATGTACTTCAAGAGCAAGGCAACAATTCTCTGGTAGAGTCTAAATTCTATACTGGCCCTGAGCAAAGACTCTGATTCAGCAAGAAGTCGTTTGATTCAGATACAAGTATTTATGCAATGTAAAGACTTGTTGATTGAAAAAGAGCTGCTGTTATGAGATTCTTGTGGAGTCTGATTCAGCAAAGGTGTCTTTTGGGTTATGTTTGATCTTGATAACTGATAAGAAGCAGGAATTTTTGGCCATTATCTACTCCGCATGATGCTTCATGTGCTTGGAGGAAGACTGTCTGAATGGTGAATTGCAGAGATTGCAAGGTGATCTTAATCGCAAAGTTTTGTGTGATAAAATGAGAAATTAATTATGTCAATAAGAACGTTTATAACATAGCAAATAAAGAGGTTACCATAACCTCTTTCAAAGCTACCCTCCCTTAAAAGTTTGTCAAAGCTAGATTTATGTTAACTTGGTAAGAACGTTTGATAGCTTTGACTAAATAAGAACGTTTGTCAAAGCTATCATCATTACTCCACTCAATAAGAACGTTTGTCAAAGCTATCAAGTTATAGTCTACTAGTTTAATATATGGAATACTAATTAAAAAAAATAATAATATATAATTTAGTAGTCTATAAACATTTTTTTTAAAGATGGTTAAAAATATATTTACTAATAGGTTGTCCCAACAAACTCAAGGACCCCTTCAACCTTTAAGAACTTAGTCCTTAGGGAGGTACCAACTCACTAAAGGTGCGGTTTTTTTTTTTGGTAAAGGGGATAAAAACAGAGAAACTACACAAGCAGGAACTCAGTAGGGCAGCGCCTACTGACATACAGACCAGCCAAGTCATGGCTTAGAAAAGGAAGAAGCTTCACAGGGGGATAGTAAAAAAAAACAAAAATCTTCATTCTGAGCTGCACCCTTTCTAGCAAGAAGGTCAGCGCATCTATTAGCCTCACGGTAGCAATGATTTTGAATTATAACTTAGATTCTATTGTTAGTCTATTGATAACTTAGATTCTTGATTATAATTTTGAATTATAAATTCTCAATCTTTGTTGGTTTTAACAACATGAAGATAACCCAAAGGTCCAACTTTAAGTTTATAGCAATTACATGTTTGATAAAACTTGTTAAGTGACAATAAATGATATCTTTAATGATTTAACAAAATAACTTCTTCTTTTTTAGAAAAGATTAAAAAAAAAAAAAAAAACTTCAACGTAAACATATGCTTAAACATTAACTTGTGTTTTAAAAATAAATATTAAATAATCTTTTATGTTTATTCCATATGTGAACTCATTTTTTTTTTTTTTGAAAACATTTTGGGTTGGAACCAAATTTGAAATACACTTTTTTTTTTTTTAAATCTAGTATGTATAGACTATAGAAAAAAGTTCAACAAGAAGAAAAAAAAAGAGTAAGACTTAAGAGGATAAATACTTTATATGTTATGTAGCCTATACATAGGTTTTTTTTTTTTTTTTTTGAGAAACAAACTTATAAATTTTGTAACAATTAATTAATGAGATGGGTTCAAGTTAAACCTAGTGTAACTTGAACCTTTTATAAAAATATAGCATTAAATGCTAATTGACTTACACCTCCTTTACTTAATTAATAGCAATTTTGTATCTCTCTCCTTATTTATTATTTAAAACCTTTTACATATATTCCTTTTTTTGCCAATGACTTTACAAATATATTTGCAATACTTAGTCATTCCGTGTATATATATATAATTTTGAGTTATCCATAAAGTAAGCATCATGTTTTTTTTTTTTTTGGGGGGGTGGTGAATTATCACGTCAATTGTTAAGCCTAAACCTATGATTTGAATTTTTCTTCCTCATATTGAATGAATTTAAAAAAAAAAAAAAAAACACATATACATAGGATTTGAATTATCCAAAGATCATATCGCTATAAATAGATTATTACTATTTTTAATTGTAAACGTTGTCAACTGATCAGATTTGAATATATATATATGATCAGGTCCAACTGTTAATTCAATTATAAATTTACACTGAATCAATTTATTCAAGCATTTGACTTCTATAATCAAACAATAAACTTGGGATCCGGAAACCAAAAAAAGAAAATAACATGAGTATTACAGACTCAGGCACATCCAAAAAGGAAGAAGATGGAATTGCAAATATAATTGTAAAGTCATTCAACAAAAATATAAATATATATATATATATATATATATGTTAATTATTATTTGAGAAACTTATCATTTAAAACCTCATTAAACAACACTTAGCCATTTATTTATTTTTAAGGAGACAAGATATATATTCACAATTGATAAAACTATAAGAGTATGACCGGCTTAAATAATAAATAACAAATAACAAAAAGGAATTTATCTAAAAGGTTTTAAATAAAAAGAAAAGAGTAGTACGAACTCAACCAAAGAAAATATATATATATATATATATATATTGCAAATATATTTGTAAAGTCATCGGCAAAAAAAGGAATATATGTAAAATGTTTTAAATAACAAATTAGGAGAGAGAAACAAAATTGCTATTAATTAAGTGAATGAGGTGTAAGTCAATTAGTATTTAGTGCTATTTTTTTAATCATTAGATCAATTATAAATCTATGGTTTACAAATGGTGTAACTCTTGTCAAGTTACACCTAATATAACTTGAACCCATCTCGTTAATTAATACTTAATAAATTTATATAACATAATTAATAAATGGGAAATGTTAACTAGTGTCCTTAGGGCATTGATTAAGAATCCTGTTAAAGAAAGTTTTTATGGGAAAAAAATTAATATTTTGACAATTTTTTTCATTTTCCATAAAAGTGATGTCAAAACTTTCTTAAATTCAATAACATGAACCTTAATAAATTTATACTTATAATTAAAAAAGAGTAAAGTAACCGACAATTCAAATAAAGTAGTAACAGTTATAGTTTCCCTCTCCAACCACTTCACTCAGACAACCTAGTTCCAACTTCCCACTACTATAAACAATTCTCTTCTCTATCAACAACTCTCTCTCTCTCTCTCTTTCTCTCTCCTAGATCAAAATCCAACACAGCCTACATTTACAGTTAAATCCCCAAACCCTAACCCCCAAATTGTTTTAGCAAATGAAAAAAAATCACAGTCCTTCATACCTAGATCGAAAATGGTTCATGCCTTTGCTCACCATTTTTGTACTCTCTCTCATCCTCGTTCTTACGCTAAGCCTAGGCCACGCTAAGTTCTCTTCAGGAATCGACGACCCACCGCCGAAATTCGCAGCTCTGGACCGGAATTTCGACCGGTTAGGGCTTCTACCGAAGCTGCCGAGTTTCGCGTACTCGATATGGGGTTCGAAAGGGGACGTTTCGAGCGTGAAGAGGTTGCTTGAGGCAGTGTATCACCCTAGGAATTACTACGTGTTGCATCTTGATCTGGATGCTTCGGATGCCGAAAGGTTGGAGCTTGCGAAGTATGTGAAGTCGGAGAGTCTGGTTTTTAGGGAGTTTGGGAATGTGATGGTGGTTGGTAATGCCAATTTGGTTACCTACAAGGGTCCCACTATGATGGCTTCTACGCTTCACGCCATTGCCATTTTGTTGAAAAAGGCTAAGGATTGGGACTGGTTTATTAGTCTCAGTGCATCGGATTATCCTCTCGTTTCGCAAGACGGTAATTTTGGGCTTATTGCTTGATTTGATTTACATTTCAATTTGATAGTTATGCTTTGTAGTTGTTGATGTTTTCGTGTATATATATGATTTGTAATGCACATAGTTTTGTGACGTGGGTTATGTTTAATTGTGCAAGAAAAAAAAAAGGGTTTTGAATGGTATGAGATTCACATTCTAGGCATATATGTTGTTCAGATTTGATTTTGCTTGTTATGTAGTTGTTGATATCAAATAGTTTGTAATGAATTTTATGAGCACTTGTTGCTGATTGAGATGTCTTACTTTCATGATAGATTGTAATAGAGTGATTTTTGTAATTTAGTGATGTGGGTTATGTTTAATTATACAAGAAAAATGAGTTTGGAGTGGTATGAAGATCATATTCTAGGCATACATGTTGTTCTAGTTTGCAATCTTATTGGCTTTGCTAACATTTCTATATATTTTGTTGTTCTAGATCTCTTGCATATTTTCTCATACTTGCCTAGGGATCTGAACTTCCTTGAGCACACAAGTAATTTTGGATGGAAAGAGTGAGCATGCCATTCTTGCTTGATCTTGTCTCTATAGATATGGGGATTATAATTTCTTTCTATGCTTATGGTGTATGACACTTACTGTATGCTTGCTTGCAGGAATCAAAGAGCGAGACCTCTTATAATAGATCCGGCCTTGTATCAATCAAAGAAATCTGGTGTTTTTTGGGCTAAAGAGAAAAGGTCTATGCCTGCTTCTTTCAAGTTATTCACAGGTACTGCTTTACATTAGCCTTTTACCAAATTATTTATTCGGTTATTTGAGTATCCTTTTGTGAGAGACTGGAAAACTGGCTCTCAGAAAAGGTACACCTTTGTTTCAGGTCTATTTTAATATGATAAGTGTAAAATATGAAAAACAGTGCTCTCTGCAAATATTTTCAGCTGAATTTATACAATCCCTTACCAAGTCATTCCTATCAAATATTAACAGAGTTGCGAGGTATGATGGTACAGTTCTATTAATATATTAGCGAAGTTCTTGAACCAGAAAACAAAGTTTAAAACAATTATCTGTAGTTATCTAAAATTTACACAACATCTGGCTATCCTTGGAGTTACTTTTTGGATTCTGGGCTTTGTATACAGCCCCTTTTACCCTTCTGTCTTAATCATTCCTTTGAACCACAAAAGCATGAAAAGTGACTTTCTTAAGACTGTGTTTAACTTAATTTGTGGCAGTTTTGAATATTGTGTAGCCTGGAAATTATAAGATCAAGTTGATACTTAAGATTGCTTCCACAGAATTCTTACATCATTTCTTGAAGGAATGAAATATCACCAATCACCAATCATCATTCACCAATCATCCTTAAGATTGCTCTGGCAATCCTCTTCCAGTTTGATTAATCCTTGTATCATGGTGTTGATTTTCATCAATTGTAACTCGTCCATTAAAAGAGGAAGCGGCATTGTTCATAATATATTATGCAGTTCTTCAACTTTCAATACATCAAACATGATTTTGAACTGGAAATTCCATTTGGAGATGATGGAAATGGATGAGGTTGTATTTATTGGGAATTGACAAAGATGTTGTGTGTGTGTGTGATTTGTATGTTAGTAAATGGTTGATGCTTTAGATTCATTTTACTTCTTTATCTATAACTTTAAATGATCTTATTGATCAGGGTCTGAATGGGTGGTGCTGACAAAATCGTTTGTTGAATTTTGTGTTTGGGGATGGGATAATCTCCCTCGTACTTTGCTCATGTACTATACAAATTTCATTTCATCCCCTGAGGGCTACTTCCACACTGTTGTTTGTAACCACAAGGACTACCAGAACACAACTGTAAATCATGATTTACATTATATAAAGTGGGATAACCCTCCAAAGCAACACCCAATTTCTCTTACCCTGGAACATTTCAATGACATGGTGCAAAGTGGTGCTCCTTTTGCACGTGGGTTTGCCAAAGATGATCCAGTCCTCAACAAAATTGATGAAGAGCTGTTACGGAAATCAGATGGCCATGTTACTCCTGGTGGCTGGTGCGTTGGGAATTCTGTTTTAGGTAAAGACCCTTGTGTTGTTTATGGGAATCCAAATTCAGTTAAACCGACTGTAAATTCTAAGAGGCTAGAGAAACTCATGGTGAAGCTTCTTGATTCAGACAATTTCAGGTCTAAACAATGTAAATAGTCTTCCAGTGTCTCAATCTTTTCATCAAATTTTTTTATTCATCCTGCTATGGTGGTTTGTTACGCAGAGAACTACTTCATTTGTGGTAAATTGCATCTTTGCAGTTTTACTTCTATTTGTTATTTTCTTACACTGAAACTGTGAAACAATTGCTGTCAAGGGGCATTGGATCACTGATGATAAGATAGCATTGCATTAGTGAGAGGTTGATGTATATAATATTGTTGAGTTAAGAGATTGTCTGTCAATGACTTCCAGATTACCTCAGTGTGTCATGAATGGTATTATGTCCATGCTTTACAAACCGAGTTATGAAAATTAACCTTAAAAGGCACAGACTAGGATTATTTTGAGCCTGTATGCATTTTAAATGAGCACTTCAGCACTAATGGGCTGGTTAGGAAATTGGAAGCTGCCAAGTATTGTAAACATTACATTTATATATTCTGAATGTAATAAACAGGTACTTTTCTTTGGTGTTAACCCAACATATGTAGAAACAGATAAAACACGTCTCGATGGTTCTGGAAATTCAGACTGTAGAGTGAAAAATTTCCTCCCTCTAGATCTATCTGAATGTTGAATAAAAAAATCCATCTCTCCCTCTCTCTCTCTCTCTCTCTCTCTCACACACACACACACACACACAAAGCCAATTAATAGGGAATGCCTTATGCTCATCATTGTTCCTGTAATTTGATCAGTGTTCTTTTATCTTGGAGTAATTTGTTTCTGTTTGCATGTCATCTTGATCATGTACTTAAAAGAGCAAGGGGTTTGACTTAGACAATTCTCTGTAACATACCTGAAATACACATTTGTGCATTCACACTTTTTTGTGATTCGTGTGCAAGGCTTGCATGTCAACAATAATGTGCACTTTAGATCAGATTAAAATTGAAAAGAAGAAAAAGGGGTAAACATTTCATGCATCAGCTAAGATAATATTATCTCTTGGCTAGGGATATGATAAATTGCAGGAAGAATCCTGTAATATAACTGGCCAAATGGCCTTGAATATGTTGAACTCCAGAACATTAGTGGTAGTAGGTCCCGACATTATATAAATATTGAGTTCCTGGTGATTGAATAGGGAGCTGCCAGTTAGACATTTTGGTTGCTGTATGCGAACTTGAGTGTTGATATTAATGAAATATGTTGATGCTCATGGACTGAGTTATTTTGATATCAGAATGTTTGGATTGTTACCATGGATGTCCCGATTGGGGACACAGAGGTGCCAACTGGGTCATTGGCGTTACCCATTGTATAATGAATGTGGAATACAGTTTAGCCAATGTATTCACTGAAGTAAAGCTTGTCAGAGCAAAATCTAGTGAAAATTTCCTACATGGGGATATGACTTAAGTGGCCCTGATCTGAAAAATAAAGTGACCATCTGAGCTTTTGTGCTTTGTGTAGTCTTAGTGAGATAAGTTCTTATGCTATGTAAAGATTTGTTGTTCGAAACAGAGCTGCTGTTATGAGGTTCGTAGATTCTGATTCAGCAAGTCTTGGGTACTGTTTGCATTGGATAACTGATAAAAAGCAGGAGTCTGCGACCATTATCTATCTGCAAGATGCTTTATGTGCTTAGAGAAACACCGGCTGTATTAAGATTCATCTTGAACCCCTTAGTACCCTTGGAATAAGGTTATTGAAGAAGGTTGTTTCCTTGACGACATGTGTAGTAGCTGCTTGACTTTTGGAAGAAGCTTATTGCTCTCTAACAGGTTCCAATGAGCTCTGGGAATTTGGCATGGATGAAGACATCTAAGCTGGATGTGTTAGTGGAAGAGCATCAAGAGTTCCTCTTGATATTGCTTCTGAACCTCCACGGTTGATGTAAACCTGGTTTGGATGCAACTGAACATCCTTAAGTCACTCTTTGTCAACTGCTAGAGAGACTTTTGATTGAAACAGTATTGTAATCGGTATTTATTAATTGCACATGCGCCTGATGGGTTTTGAACCCATGACTTTACCTTCCATTTTGTTCTTACAAGGAGAAAGGTCATTTAAGCCATTGCTCACTGGCACTTTGACTCTTTGACATGTTGGTAAAGAAGCTAGCAACTAACCTTAGCCTCATCTTTTGTGTTTCTCAACAACTTTTGCTTGGAATGTATTTTTCATCTATGCATTTTCATTAATGTTGAAAGGCAGTCAAGAACCATTTTGAGTTGCCAGGAGGAAGCAATCACAAAGCATGATGAGCTTGATTATGCTTCCAAACTTCCAATCACAACTTATGTCCCGATATAAGAGATCATGTTATAACTTTAAAGTGCATTGTATCTGGCCAGGTCATATGCTGATTCAAATTTCAGACTTACTGGAGGCCCTTCAATCTTATTGGAAAGGTTTAGTGAAAGATCGCATTTGTAAATTAGAGAGCTGGATAATCATTCATTCACAAGATTGTTTGATTAAATACCAGATCCAAGATCTGGGGCATTAAATAATGCCTACTCTATACCTATAAAGATAAGCTGAAAATTACCATATTTTAAACAGGGTGAAAATGATGTAATGCACATAGGCAATATTCTCATTTGATCCCAGTTGGGTTGGGTAGCCTGGCAATATTCTTTTGAGGATATAAGGATGCAAAAGCACTGTAGTAGAGAACATAATCTCACAACAAGATCCAGCATCTCAAACCAAAAAATTCAAATCTTCCTGCCAGTCTGGTTTTTTATTTTTTAAAGTTTCAATCGTATGCTGAATTGCAGGGCTTGCAAGGTGTTGTCGATAGCAAAGCCTCAGGTAACAATATGAGAAATCAATTATATGGGCAAGAAGTTATACAACAGAACAAATTCTACATCTTTTATTATCATTCTTTTCAAAATTTGGCACTGTCAAAGTTTAAAAATTACAAACTCATTAACAATAACAATTTCGCTCTTAACCACCACTCTCCCAAAAATAAGGAAACAAGGAAAAAGAAAAAAGAACTGCTATCACTCTTCACAGTTAACCAAGTTTTGCAATTTTCTGCGTATTTGTGTGTAATTCCAACAGGCCAAAACTCATCTATGATATCTGGAACTTGTAAAGGATGACCTTGAAAAGTTTTAACTTGTGGATCGGTATACAGATACACAACCTTGGTACCACCATTACTTCTTCAAATCCTTTGATGCTGAGACCCAGTACATATCTCAAAACTGATGGTGTTATCTCAGTTGTCTGCAAGGAAAAGATTGAAACTAAGATTTTCCACTAATCAAGGCAGATCTCTTCCTCAAGTATCGTGCTCCATATGCTGCACTAGAACCCACTGTTGTTGATGCCACTAACCAACTGCACGGAATTAAATGGACTTGAGTTATTCAACATTATCAGATTCAACATTCAGACCAACAGAGTAGTGGCTGCATTACCTCAAATATGTGATGTATGGCTGAGTTTCCTGGGTTCCAAATTCTGGTTGAAGAAGAGCTGCAGCTACTAAAACCAACTGGAAAACTGTATTAACCTGTCAAGAATAGTACTCCTTGTTAATCAACCTGACAGAGTTTAAAATCAATCAACCTAATTGCAAGCTTGCTGTGCTAATTATCTTTTTGTACAGTCTGATATCAGCAACAGGCTTGCTGTGCTAATTATCTTTTACTACAGTCTATGATATCAGTTACACTGCTGATCAAAATGCTTTTTAGAAATTTTGTGCTTAACTAACTAACTAAATATTTCATAAAAAAATTCATCGGAAAATAGGAAGAGCATTATAAAGCTTTACTAGTTTACTAAATAACCTATTCCATAAAATCCCAAATCCCAGGCCACATTGCTGAACATAGATACACCAAATATATTAATGCATGCATCATAAAATCCCAAATCCTAGACCACATTGCTGAACAAAGATACACCAAATATACTAATGCATGCATCATATAATCAGGTTTTTTAAATTAAAAAAAAAAAAAAAAAACCTCAAAGCTTACCTTGCTAATGAAAAGAGGCTCAACTTTTAGGGGATGGGTACCGTCAAGATTGATGAAATCAAACCAGCTTTTCCACTGAAAGAAGGGAAAACTCGACAATGCCAATCAACATTTCAACTTGATAACTAACAGACTGTAAATTGAAGAAAAAGGTGCCCAAAAAAAAAAAAAAAAAAAGTTCCTATAACACATGATCTCAAAATACGCTATATTACCTCCCAACCCAAGCCACTAGCTCTTTGATATACTGCACCACCGACAAGGAAGACATCTCGCAACACGACGAGTCCAACAAGTCCAGCTTCACAACGCAAAAACCAAATATGAAATTCATTTCCCCCAAAACATATACACAAGATGATGCATGCAGATCAAACTTATGTGCTCCACAGCAAATTATTATAGATGCAAATATCTACTGCCATGTGACATCTATTAAACAAATTACATTCATTTGTAGTGTTAAGCCATGCATCTTGAAACAGAAGGATAA
This sequence comes from Quercus lobata, assembly GCF_001633185.2. NCBI lineage: Eukaryota > Viridiplantae > Streptophyta > Magnoliopsida > Fagales > Fagaceae > Quercus > Quercus lobata. The sequence continues at coordinate 74,022,171 of NC_044908.1, forward strand.
GGACATATTGCATTTTGATTGGTAAGTTACACATGCACCCTATGGCTCTTCAACCCTTGACCTTACCCTTCCATCCCATTATAAAGGGAGGACGAAGTGCCATTTAAGCTAAAACTCATTGGCATAAAGGGAAAAATTTTAAATTTCATCTGTATTAAATAGGCACTAGTTCAAGCAGCAAATTTGAAAACTTAGTAATTTTTAAATTGGCTATGTAAATTAGTGACATCTAGTTTTTTAAACAGTGGAATAAGCATAGCAGGCAGACATCATTACATTAAAAAAGATAAATTGGGTGCTAAGAATAAGAATGTGGAACAAAAGTATAGAGTGCTTATCTTGCTAAAATTAGATTTGAAATTGCTTAAAGATATATTATATATATAAATAGTCCAGTGATAATCACCCAAAAATGTAGCCCATTACTTGACTCAAGCAACCATTCTATGTTTCTGCTATACTTATATTGGATAATATCAGCATTGTACGTCTGTGCGTTGTTGAATGTAGCCTATTTATTGGACTCAAGCACATCCTCTTCTATATTTTCACCATCCTCCTTATGATTAATAATATTAGCATCTTGTGTGTGCATAGCCAGTGGGGGAGAGGAAACTTGTCATAGCCTAATATAATATGTTCAAATGCAAAAGCAAGACTATGTGCTTACACCACTACTATTTCACTACCAAAAAATTGAGGGGGAGGGACTATGACCACTTACAGTGCAGAAGATCCATATGTACCATTGCCAAAGCAACAGATCCAATAAGAACCTGTATCAAGAAGAGGGAACAAAAACATAATTCAGCTACAGGGAAGACTAAATGAGCCAAATACAACCTGCAACGAGCAACTGGCCAATTATACTGAGCTCAGAAGGAAGAAAGGGCTTGAACTTTTACCTTGTCAGCAAGGGGATCAAGGTAGGAACCCACTACAGAATTAATTCTCATCTTCCTAGCCATGTATCCATCTAGCTACATGATGAATGAAGAAAAATAAAAGCATTTAATGTCTCATTTTGGTAAAACAAGGATTTGCTCCCATCAATTAAAGTAGTAAGCATACTAACTAAAATATTTCCAATAAAAATAAAATATACGTGTCCACACCCAGTCAGATGCCCCAGAGATAGCCAATCCAACCAGTGCCGATGAATACCACTCATTTGTGATCATCCTGCATAACGATTGTTAATCACATTTCCAGTAAAAAGCGATTAAAAGTTTAAACATTCATTTTAAAGCATAATTAAAAATTTGAGGACATAAGGGCAATTTTTTTTTTTTTTTTTATAAGTAACAAAAAATTATTGAACCAAAATATAATCACCCATGTACACCAGCAGTGTACACAGGGAGCAGTACAATCAATCTTTCAAATTACAATGCTCAAGCAAATCTAATAAAGAATAACAGGGAGGAGAAATAAAAACCTAAAAATATTTGGATAATAATTATCAGTTCTTATAGGACCACACCATTTGCCACAACTTTTGTCACACTTTAATTACATGTGTGACTGTGATTGATGAACTATCGCTTTCAAAATTCACATGAACCCATCACTTTTTTTCCACCACTCACAATCGCACATGTTAGGGTTGTGGCAATTGTTGTGACACAAAAACTGTGCGCACAGACTTTCTCAATAAGTATACAAGGGAAGACCCTAGCTAGAGAGTTCAATCAATTGTCCAAGTTAAGAACATCCAAAAGTTGCAATAAGTAAAAAGATGAATCAAAATCTGGGATAACCTACGTTCAAGAGAAGCAAGATTAAAGCAACAACAATTTGTGGCAGTTCCACAACCTCCAACATTCTACTGTTTTTTCTCCCAAATGAACCATATCAATTACTATTAAAAAAAATTACATTACCACCTATATGGCCCTTGCTCTTCTCAAATTCCCATTCAAGATCTTAATTAAAAAAAAAGGTTGTACATAGTGCACGAGCTCCCATTTTTTTGGGCTTTGGGAGAGGTCACGGTAGTCAACCTTACTCCCAATTTTATTGGGGAGTCTGATTCATAGACTCGACCCATGACCTAGCACTTTTGGTGGAAGGCACTAGCCATTGCAACAAGGCTTGAACTCATTCAAGATCTTAATAATCCAACCATTAATTAGGCCTTACCAAAGTCATTCCTATCAAAGAACAAGCTGACTATAACTCCCTAGTATCCGAACAACATCTGACCAAATGTTTGATAGAGTCACCCTCTTTAAACATACATGAATAGCTACCATTACAATGGTCCCTTATGCAGTTCTTTGAAGTAAAATCAAAAGAATAGCGTGCAATTTAATCCCCCATTTTAGTGTTCATCTCGTCTCACTCAATATACATTTTTTTTTTAATTCATTTTAAGTTGAGGAAAGGGGATTTGAACCCTGAAAGTGTCCATTCGAATTAGCAGGAAATTCCAAAGGTCATTGGCTCATTTCACACAATATACTTGTTACTAAGTAAAAATGTGAATTCACAACTTTAAGCAACACATTGATCAAAGCAAAATATCCCTTAATTTTTTTTATAGTTACAATTCAATGGGAAGTTGCCAATTGAGCTACAAGGCTCTTAGCAAAATAACCCTTAACTATCTAACATTAAACTATCTAAACTCAGAAAAATCTTCCCATTTCCTCATCTACCCACACAAGCATTTTCACTGATAAATACAAAAAACTCAGGTTTTTAACAAAACTAAAAAAACCCTCATATCAAATACTCAAATTTCCCATCAACCAAACAGAACGTAAATTATCAAAAGAAAACATACCAACCAAGCACAGGACCAGAAATCAATCGGCCCATAGAGATCAAATTGGGCACATTGGCAAAGCTCTCCAAAAACCCATCATCAACTGACTCTCTCTTCTCGACCCTATAGTCCAACAAAGCCTGGCTAAACTTAGTGGGAAAAGCAGTGGTAGTTCTGAGCAGGTGAAGATTAAAAGCCTGCACCTTACGGCGGAAAACAACGGCGTTTCCACGGAGGTAAAGAGGAGTGGCGGATTGAGAGAGTTTCCACGGAGGAAAAGAGAGAAAAAGCGGACCACGAAATGGGGTTGTGACCCATTTGGAAAATGGGGTTGAAGGCAAACGAAAGAGAGGGTGAGAGAGAGGGAAGTATTGGAGTGTGATTGTGGGGTGGCTTGTGGCTGTGGCAGTGAGAGAAGTGAGGAAAGACCTTGATCTTTGTGGGTTTTTGATAAGGGTTTTGAGAGACCTGAACAACACCATTATTGTTGTTGTAATAACATATTATAGTTTGTGTTTTGGGAAATTCTTCTGGGTTTGGTTTGTCTTTTTTACATGTGTGTTTGTGTCTGTGTCACTGTGTGGGGGAATTAGGGTTGGCAAAGTTTTAGGAGGTGTGCTGAAAGAGCCAGTGACTGACTTTTGGGGTGACATGTGGGTTTTATCTAAAAGGTCCACGTGATGGCTTATGGTGGCTTCAAAGTCGTATCCCACGTGGATGGCTTAAGGTGGGGTCCTTATCCATAAGTTTTCATTATGTAATTAGAATAAAATTTAGGGTTACAAAATTTGTTGTAATTATTATTATTATTTTATTTTAGAAAGAAATTGGTTGTAATTTTATACTACAACCTTACATCTTATTGTTATATACTTCATACTTGTAAAATTTTAAGAAAATTAAAGATTAATAGCTATGTAATCAATAAATTGTTTAAATTGCAATTTTTTGTAGTTTAAAATTATGCATAAAATATATGGAAAATAATATCTGATTGACACAAAATTTGACATGTGTATTAAGAACATAAAGAACATTTAATTCAACAGTTAGATTTTTAAAATATCTAATGATGTTTATTTTATTGAGTAAGGTTATAGTATTAAGTTACAACTTTCTCAAAAAAAAAAAAAAAAGTTATAACTAATTTTGTAACTAAATTTTATCCTTGTAATTATTCATTTGAGAAATGCTAGAAATACAAAAAAAAAAAAAAAAAAAAAGTCAACAACTCGCAACATTGTGAGTTGTGAGTGTGAGTGGTCAAGTGGTTTATCCAACATTTTACTTCTGCTAATCACAATCAACCACTTGAGGACGAGGTGTGGACCTTGTGTACTTAGCACTTTCTTTATTTGGTATGCTTAATTAAGGTGAATAAAAAAGTGAGGGAGAGAAAATATAAAAGAAAACTAAAAATGGATCATGGGTGTATTTGGTTTGGAGAAAAAAGAGGTGAGAAAATGGTGGGATATGACCATTCTCTCTCTGAACCCATCAGAATTTAATCCCCTCAAAATTGAGAGAAAATGGGGGAGAAGAAAAAGGGCCGATGGAATTACCCATTTACCCCTATTCCTCCCCCCACCCCCAACAATATTTTTTACATTGATTTTTTTTCCTTTTTTTCTTTTTCCATTTAAGTTACAGTTTTGACTTTATTCTTTTTACCTTAACTTTAGTTTTTTTTTTCCTAATAAGATATATATATTTTTTAAAATTATTTACTAGGGACATGAGAGTAAATCTATGCAATTTACATTTTTTTTTATCAAATCTTTTTTTCATTTCAACTAAATAAAAAAGTTTTCCATCACTCCATTTTTTTCCACCCCTTCAACAAAACAACATGAGGAAAAACAAAAATCTTTTCTATCCCCTCGTTTTTCCATCCTCTCCCCATTTTCTATCTTCCCACTTTTTCACTGCTAACCAGTCGGACTCTAAATGTGGCTATTGAAGAAATCGTTTATGTGTATTTTAGTCAAGTTACTTTTTTTAACGAGTTATGTGATCTGTTTGAATGATATACATTTATATTCTTATAATTCATGTATTCAAAAAAGATATTTGTATACCGATTTGAAACCAAACTTTGTCCTTTTTTCTTTGAAAGCAAATAATAATTGATCTAATATCACATTCATGCGGGATGAATTAAATTTTCAAGATTGGTTCATTTAATTATATCTCAAATGTGAGTTGAGTTTGAGTTTATCATCAAATTAGATTAATGTTTAAGTCTAACTTATTTTCTTATTGATTCCAGAGGTACTTAATTAAATTATTTTTTCTTCATTTACAATATATATCTTGACTAAAATATTGTATCGTTTCAAATATATGCTATTAATTAATATGTAAATTATAGTTAAAATTATATTATTTTGAGCTAAATCTTTAATTTTTTTTTAGAACCATTATTTGAGTTAATTCAATAAATTATTTTGTTGTGAATTTATAATAATAAGATTCACCAACCTTATTTTGTTAAAAATGTATAATTTTCAAACTCTATATAAAATATAAAATTTTTGTCAAACTCTTTATCAAATAAAAAAATTTAAAAAAAAATTTTATTTTGAAATGTACTATTTATATTATCAATATATTACAGACAATAATTTAATAGTGTATAAACTTCACTACAAATGTATATACTCTAATTTTAAATATTTTATACAGTATATTTTTAACAATATACATATAAAAAATTATATGTACTTACATTAAGTCTCATACTTAACAAGTACAAAGACACAAACACATTGTTATAATATTTGAATATGCCCTTTTGATAAATAAAGAAATATAAAGAAACTTTTTCCTAAGTTGGGCCCAAGTTTTAAAATAGCTATGAGTGGCTTGATTTATCATTCCTACTTTTATATGTGAAATTTATTAGGTAGTCTGGGAGTATACTATCTCTCTCTCACATGAGGATGTACACCATGGTGAGTGGGATCCACTCCTGTGTGAGAGGAAGGGAGTATACTCTTGGAGTAGCCAATAATGACCCATTTTATATGTGTCCAGTGCCCACTATGAATACTATTTTTATTGTACACAAATCACAACATACCATCTCAATAATTGCCAAAAAATAGAAAAAGAAAGTCAATATTAAGGCTTATCAACCACAATTGCACTCGACAGCACTAGCTTGTTGACTCAAATGGCGGTTGTTTGGTACTAGGTTAGAATATGGATTATAGGTTGAGTGAAGGGGTGTAGGTCCACTAGTCATCATAAAAATATAGTAACTTTGTCCTAAATTGTTGGTCCTGTATTATATTTTAGGATGTCTCAAAATGTTGTTCTATTTTTGAAATTAAACCCACTAATTTACTAACGTTCCAATTGTGTCCCTACTTTAATTTAATGAGCATTTAAAATTTTTGAGTTTTCTAAACAAGTCTAACAATTCATTTAGAGTCCAAATCTTCTGTCTGATCTTTCCTACTCTACCCCCATGTTACATCAATAAAAATTTGCCCCATGTACACCTATTTAATTCAAATCTAATTTTCAGCATTTTATTATATAATTTCCTAAAATAAATAAAAAATTAAAAAAAAAACTCAAACCATCCCCACCAGCCACCACCACTACTCCACCACCAACCTTTGCTGACACCACCTAAAGGAGATTGTTAATGTCATCAACGGCCACTCACCCCTGCCGGCCTACCACCCACCACCACCGGTTGTCAATTACCAAAAATTAATTATAAAAAAAAAAAAAAAAACACATCTCCCACCAATCACCACCAGTCCACCACTCTTGTTCATCACCTCCAGGAAGAGATGGTGACACCATCACGGCCACACTACCACCATGTCTCGGTACCAGCCATAGATTTGAAGAAGAATGGTGGTCATGGATACCCACCAACAAGATGTCACAAAACTAATATCAAACATGGATTTTGAAGACAAGGAGGCGGTGGGGATGGACGTTGATGGCGTCGGCGATCTCCTCCTAGTAGCGTCGACGAATTTGGTGGTGGTGGCTGGTGGGGATTATTTGAGTTTTTTTATTTTTAATTTTTTTTCTTTTTACTTTTTTGTTTTTTGATTTATATTAAGAAACTGAAACACTAAAAGATTGAAAATTAGATTTGAATTAGATAGGTGTACATATGGCAAATTTTTATTGGTAGAGCATGTGGTGGAGTAGGAAAGATAGGACAAAAGATTTGGACTCATTTATTTAAGGGTAAATTTGTATCTATTTATATAGGAGATAAGATAATAAATAATTTTCCCTTTAAAAATTGTGTTTTCGAAACAAGACCAAAAATTTGAGACGTAAGAAGTAACAAAAATGATTGATATTTTTTAGTGTTTTCAGTAGAGACATTGCGGTTCAAATCTTCCCTCCCTCAACTATCGAATTATCAATATATATATATATATATATAAAATACCGTGTGATCATTAAAAATGACATTTTACATGTACTATTACATGACCTATTTAGAAGTTATATAATTTATTTAAATCATTGAATGGGTTATGTGATAAAATAGAAGTAAATTAACACACTGTAGCATAGTTTAGAGGATATTTATCCCAACCGGTTTGCAAGAGATTTTTATGCATGAAATATTGGCATTTTCCATTAGAGGAGAAGAAAAAGTTGGTTCTCGAGAGGCAGGAAAGTGTACGCGTCAGTTTCATTCAACAGAACAGCCTTAACAGCTTTCTCTCTCTCTCTCTCTCTCTATACTAAATAAAGCACTATACATGTATAGAAATGTGAATGGATTAACTATAGAAATCAATAACCATAGCAAAACTTACATTCTAAGTTCTAACACTCCTAATATTGTTCCTCCCGACAAAGCGGAAAACCAGTTCTGCCATAGTAACGTTGTTTTTTCAGTTTCTCAAATCTTAGAAAGAGCTTATTCTCTAAGAAAATTTCATAACATTATACAAAGAGCTTATTCTCTGCTCTTTGTATAATATTTCATTTTGAGTTTGATATTGAGTTCCGTTCCTGAAAAGGGTGTGATTAAGAGTTTTGATAGAGTTTGTAGCAAAGGCCGGTTGGTAGGAGATGGACTGCTTCAAGTGTAGAGCGAAGCGGCCTTTGGTTTGGTTCAGGAGAGTCAGAGGCAGAAGGGAATATGATGCTCGACAAACATATGCATCCATGGTTTCAACCTTCTCAATGAAAACAGGTAGCATATATAAAAAAGACTTTATTAGTTTCTTATGTAGTGTACTGTGTTTAATGCACCTTTGAAATGATTATTATGAGTTTTTATGTTTTTTTGTGTGAAGATTTATATTCCTATTACTTTTTATTGTATCGCCAAAAGGTAAAGTTGTCTCCTTGGACGTGGATCACATGTGAAATTTGAGTGTGTCCGTAATACTATTGTTTCTATTTGGTGCTAATGTGTTTAGCCCATTTGAAATTTATCGGGGGTTTTTGGATGAAAATTTATGTTTCATATTGCCTTTTATTCTATCACAAAGAATTAATGCTGTCTTTTTAGATGTGGGATTCACATGTTGTGAGTGGGCTGCTATAGATTTCCCTATCCTTATACACTGATCCATAAACTTTTGATTTGTTTTTGTTCCAGTGCCTTCTTTATCCTACGAATTTTCCTCTACTCTTTCATACAAGAGAATCCTAATCCAAGTCTCTCTGCCAAACCATAACCAAGAAAAGCAGATCACACATTGTTAAATTACTGATTATCCCAAAAGCTTAAACTATTAGGATATGGTAAATTTAATCATTTAATTACACAATTCTAACACACATTGACCACTCCAACAAAACACACACACACACATGCAGAGAGAAAATGTCAGGTGCCAGGTGGGCCAACTTGCAATGACATAAGCCTGAAGAAATTGCTTTCGTCTTCATTTCCTTTTTCTACATATACTTTATTTCAAAGGTTGCATTACCAACCCTCCACTCTCCAAAGGAACCCACTGTGTTTAACCCTCAAAACAAGTTGCTACTATGTGTTTGTTGCTGCCATCATTGGTCTTTTCCTCCCTATGAGGCTATAACATATATCTTTCATTGCATCTTCAAAGGTGATAAAGATGGAATCAAGGCGGCCACCTGCATGTTTTTCTTTTTCTTCTTTTAATGTCTTTAAAAAATGGAAAAAAAAAAAATATATATATATATATATATGTATCTGTGCTATGAGTAAGGAGTAAAGCTATTCATTTGTTGATAACTTTGCAGATTGCAGTAAAATATAAATTATTTATTTGTTAGTTCAAGTTAAGTATTTTATTTCATTTTCATGCCTCATGGAATTTGGTTTTAATTTGGTGAGGTTCTACTACTTTTGTTATTGGCATTTGATTAAACGTTCTCAGAAATTTTCATGGACGGAAAATGCTTATTGATGTGAATTGAAAAAGGATCATGTATAGATTACGTGGTGTTATTTTGAAAACCCTAAGAAGTTAGAACAATGATTGAGTTGAAATCTGAAACTAAAGCTTCTTTTCATAAAAGTTGTGAGGGTTTGACCTTATATATAGTGTTGTATACATTCATAAGCAACTTTTAATTCTATCTCTTATGATTCTTAATGCAGTTGATCAGAATTATTTCAGCTGAATTTTTGAATCATGATTGTGAAAACTCGGCAAATGACTCTTACATAGGCTTTGTTATTAATGTGCAGGAAGCAGCAAGCATAGGAATCTTGCTCAAGAGATACTGAAATTAGGACATGCAAGAATTTCTGCTCAAGTCTTCACATTTTATGATTTGGCTGCTGCAACTGACAACTTCAATCCTGATTGTCTGGTAGGCGAAGGTGGATTTGGGAGGGTGTACAAAGGATACATAGGGAACACTGATCAGGTCTCTCTTCCCTCTCTCTCTCTCTCTCTCTCTCTCTCTCTGAGACACACAAGAGTGTCATCCTAAATTATCTTCGGAGTTTCATGCTTGGGTTTATTATATGCAGGTTGTGGCTGTTAAGCAACTTGACAGGAAAGGATTGCAAGGAAGTAGAGAATTCTTTGCAGAGGTTCTGATGTTAAGTCTGGTTGAACACCCAAATCTTGTTGATTTGATTGGCTATTGTGCAGATGGTGATCAAAGAATTTTAGTTTATGAATTCATGGCCAATGGATCTTTGGAAAATCATCTTCTAGGTATGCCTAAAAAAAGTAATTCTTTCAACTTAACAGCTCAATTTCATGGACTCTTTACTAGTATTGTCTAATCAATTGTAACGAAGGTCTTGATAATAAAACTAATTAGTTTCTTTAATTCTTCAGAATTACCTCCAGGTAGGAAGCCTCTGGATTGGTATACCAGGATGAAAATAGCTGCAGGAGCAGCTAAAGGACTAGAATACTTGCATGACTTTGCCAAACCGCCGGTGATTTATCGTGATTTTAAAGCATCTAACATTTTATTAGATGAGGAACTCTTTCCAAAGCTCTCTGATTTCGGACTCGCTAAGATAGGTCCAACAGGAGGCAAGGACCATGTGTCCACAAGGGTGATGGGGACCTATGGCTATTGTGCACCAGAGTATGCTTCAACAGGACAACTGACAACAAAGTCTGATGTGTATAGTTTTGGTGTTGTGTTTCTGGAATTAATCACAGGTAGGAGAGCTATTGATACAGCAAGAATGACTGAGGAGCAGAACCTAATTACTTGGGTATGTTCATAAGTAGCACTTAACTCTGCAAATCTTTAATGTAACTACTTTTGTAGGTGACTAAAATCTTTCTCCACTAGGTGGTTAGAATAGATTGTTCCATTAAAAAATAAGTTACCATGTTCTTTGAAATAACTTTGATACACTTGTTTTCACCTTTGCCTAATCCCTTTACAGCATATAAATCACAAAAAGACAAAACATTCCTCCAACGGACTTACAGTCTAGGAGTATTCATCCTTTAGATTTTTTTAATGTTCAATTAAATATGATGATCTTTACAATTTGTTAGAATTATGAGGTTGGAATTCATTTTCTATCAAGAGCTTGGTAAAAATTTCTATTTTCATCCTGCAGGCACAGCCGCTTTTTAGGGACAGAATGAAGTTTACATTAATGGCTGACCCTTTGCTAAAAGGAAATTACCCTGTAAAGGGTCTTTATCAAGCTCTTGCAGTTGCTGCAATGTGTCTTCAAGAGGAAGCTGACACCCGACCTTTGATGGGTGATGTTGTAACTGCTATTGAGCATCTGGCAACGCCAAGAGACGATGAGAAAATTGCTTCAGATTTATCAAAATGCAGTGGTGCACATGCTGAATCTGTGAGAGAAGAAAGTGGCAATAGAGGGAGAGAGCTGTAGCATCAAAGGGACTGAAGCTCTTGCAACTAACTGAAATGTGGAAAACAAACCCATGGTCTAGAATTTGATATATAAAGATATAAGCTCCTCTGTCACAGTCCAACAATATGCAAGTTGTTCAAAGTGTAAGGCCTGCTACTACGAATGTCACCCTGTAGCTGTATCTAATTTAGCAGTTCAATTGATGAAGTAGACGTCATAAGTTCAAATCTCATCATATAAAACTAAAAAATAAAAAAATCATAAATCCTATCATTATTAAAAAAAAAAAATGACCGAACTGAAATTGTAGCTTCTATATTTTATCATAATGTGTATATTTAACATGTGAGTACATTGTAGACCATTTTCCTGGGAAGGTTCATATTGTCAGCACCCCTTGTACCTCATATAATGCAAGCATCTAAAAATGTGTATTGTTTAGTAACCTGAGATCACTATCACAATAATTCATGCCTCATGAAACATCAGAATTTTCATTGTTCTCTGAGAATTTAGGAAAAAAAAAATGGAGCCTAGAGTTGTAAAATTCCAAGCCCCATAAAAAAGAAAATAAAATTCTAACCTCCTAATTTCTCAATTTTTATACAGTTAAACATTATTAAATGCTTCCTTCTAAATTTTATCAGGAGCTTCTGCAATGGTAAATGAAAACTATTCTACACTATACATTCATTTATGTTGACATGCACATTAGTCCAAAAATATGAATGTCTAAAACATATTCTAGAAGTTTTGTGTCCGTGTCCAGTCCAGTATGCTTTGCCGCATTCTTGTTTAGATACACTTCAAGAACATCCCATCTCCTCCAGTTGAAATGCCGAAATCAATGTAATCAAAAGGGTTGATTTTATTGAGAAATCAATGTCTTACTCTATATTTTTGGGAATAAAAAAAGAGAACAGTACCCTGACAAATGGTTCTGTTTACGTACTTTGGATTTGTTTATCTTTCCTTGATTTCGGCTGGAATTCACCAAACTATCCGTGATCTTTGGTGAATTATTAAATTTTTTATTTAAAAAAAAAAAAAAAAACCTTGATGTGATGCAAAAAGCTCTGTGCAGCATTCCTTTGTTAGTCTCAACAGCAATTGTGAATTTACCAAAATACTCAAGTTTGAATGCCAACCCTGATGCACTACAAGTCTACATGTGACTTTTGTTTTTTGTTCTTTATAATATAAGCTGTCCATTTTAATTCCCAGTATGGCAGAAAATTTTCCTTGTTTACCTATCTATTAACATCTAATTCTGAAATTTCGGTCCAGTTTGGTCCACTTAGGTCCATTCAAACAATGTCAATCCACTTTTGTCAATTCAGTCAATTTCGGTCCATTCTAAAACAAATTGGGTGTCATGTTATAACTTATAAATGGATTTTTACAGATTTCTTTTGTATTCATACATAAATTTTTTTGGATTTCTAATCTTTTGGATAGTGGGGAAGCAGGTTAGCCACTAGAATGTTTAATTCACAAACCACATTGCCCAACTAAAATAGAATAAAAAACAAAACTATAAATCTATTTCTGACTTTTTATTTTTAATACTAAGTAAATCTTTTACAAATCAAATAAATACAAATTGAGTCTCATTCCTGCATAAGATGATCACAAACTTATTCATAAAAAAGAAAAAAAGAAAAGAAAAGAAGATGATCACAAACTTTCCTTTGAAGGGTATATACGTCTGACTCAATCCTTTCTTCCGTATGAAAATTCTGTCGGTCAATGATTGAAACTTTTACAGCAGGGACACTTGAGGCTATTGAGAGTGGCAAGCTTTCCCTACCATGATTTTTGTATGTAATTCATGAGCTTCAATGTACACCATGATCTCCAAGAAAAAGGATTTCCAAAGTTCTGTACCACTACTACAAGAATTTGATTCTATGACATCAAAATTTTTAACATATCAGATGAGCCATCAGTTGTGAAGCTTTAGAAACAGCATGACCTTCAAAAAGCTGCATAATAGATCCTTGTGCTCACTCCGAAAACATTATTCCAAAAAATACTTGCACCTAATGTAGGAACCTGACAAGAGAAATCAACAATCGTAGAAGTTCTGGACTTGAAACACTGGCATAAGGCATTGCGCAGACTTAGAACAAACTGGCTCAAAGAGCTCACAAAGCATCAACTAGATGTTGAAGTCATTCTTAAGGATTCTGTAATTGTAACCGGGGATTCTGTTTAGACGATTGCTTTCCGAAACTTCAACAACAGAACACATGCTTGGCAGGATCCCGCTACTGTTTCTCCTCTTCTTCCTTCTCCATGTCATTATCAAGAACCAAAGACCAGGCTTGGAGTGACCACTGGTGGAAGCCATGTCCACAATTTGTCCCTGAGGCTTTCGGGAGCTTCCACATTGGTCTATTTCAACCTTGCTGAAATACTCAATTTCCTTTCTGACAAGCGATCCTACGGTGCCTCGTGTGCCTATTGCAACTGGAGCAGCAATTGCAGCCATTTTCTCAGGGAGCTTGGTGCTAGTGGTGGTGGCTTTATACTGCATTTTTAAAGATATATGGATGGAGGCTTCTGAATGAAGAAACTTCGCTCCTGGGTCTTTATCTTGGGTGGGAATTGCTTTGAATTTGGTTTAAGTATCTCTACTTTATTCTCTTTATCATGTACTCATTGAACTACTTTTCTTAAAGTGGACACAGCATGAGAATTTGCATAATTGACGCTTTTAAATAGGACGTGGTAATCATGTCCTTGTGTTTGCAATGAAAGCATGCGTGTTTTCCGGATTAAATTTGTAATCAGTTGTTATTTAAGACTTCTCTGTTTATGATTGAACATGGTACGGATAAGACATTGTTTTCCTGAATATTTACTCTTGCCGAAAAAATATATGGACAAAATAGAAAATTCCACATGCTTTTGATTGTTCCCTCATTTTCTTGTTGGGTAAAAACTTCTTCTCATACGCTTTCACCCTCTTGCTTTTGAGTGCTTTTTCTTGGTGTGGGGCCAAAGTGTTGTTCACATTTCTATTTCATTCTTTTGCTTTTTGATTATTAATGTCAAGATTAGTTTAGTCTTTCAATTCTGAACAGTGTCTGCTTTTATACCATTTGAAAAGTGCGATTATGCAGTTGTTTGAGTGAAGACTTACTTTTCTTATTATATGATTTCAAAGTAACAATTGATTAAAACCATTAACGTTTCTCAAAAATAAAAAAAAGATTAAACCCATTAAGTGAAGCGACAGAAATCATTTTTTTTTTTTATACAATATAAAAATTCTACTCGAATATAATCTAAATATATGTGTGTAAAGTTCCCCTTTAAAAACTTCCAATTTAATGCATTAGCGTCTGAGTTGATCAGTGTTATAACACTCCATAATGACAATTTCCATTGTGCTCAAGGCTTCATTAAAGGTCAAATTTCTATTGGACCATTGGGTATGTTTTTTACTCTATATTCCAGCCACCCTTCCCCTTACTACTCTCCTCTCCTTCCCCAATCACGCTTCCTTCCAAACATACCATTGGGGGTACTTGAAATAGACGCTCATTTCTTCACCATCACCAGTCAGGTACTCACTGATTCTGTGACATTAACTGCTTTCTAACCTCAAATAGCAAACGTATGAAGACTACAAAAGCTTTGCATCAGCAATGGCCTATGGGTCCAGCGAAGCACTTGCAGAATGTCTCCTAATTGGATAATTAGTAATTACAGCGCTGTAATGTCTACTTTAATATTTTTGGACGCGAAAAAGTCAAAGACTACAATGGTAGTCATATTCTTTTCTTCAAAATATAAATTACACTGTAATCGTCCAAGTACACTCATAGATCAAAGACTTGCTTCAAAGCAAGTGATAAGAACGAATCAATGAAGGGGACAATTATATCCCATATATCTGTATCATACAACATCACGACTGCTAAAGCTCATGTTCATGTAATGAATAACAAACACAGAATTTTTTTTCTTTTTTTTTGGTAAGCCTCAAAATTGGATGTTTCCTCTTATTCTCTTATATACCTCTAAACATATTCCCGTCCCACCCCTGCTTTCATTCCCTTTTTTTTTTTCCTTATTTTGTTAAACTATGATTTAAATTTTATGTATGATATCTATATAACAAACTATTGTCTACTGGGGAGATGGCACGAATACCTCAACCTCCGATGTGCACCCAGAGCATGTTGCAGAGCAACATCTACACTTGCACCATCTCGGAACAATGAGTCATACAATTCACAGACAAACTGAGACAGTTCCTCCTCATCTTCTTCCCAAAAACTAGTGGCATGGTCACCACTTTTCTCAAGGTCACTATCTTCCCAATCACTCACCGGACTGGCAGGTTCAGCTTCTTCATCTTCTGCCTCTTCATCTCCAATCTCAAACTTCCCATTTTCAAAAATATTGAGCTCCCCTGATCCATGGAAGGTTGTTATCTGTGTTTCAGGGGGCTCAGTTGAAGAACATATAACAGCTTTGGCACCAGAGTCAAGAAGGGCCTTAATCAGACCTGAGTTAGGCCCACAAGTCCCTGTGCAAATTATTATTCTATCCCTCCAAGCTCCAACCTACAATTATTCAAGAAATAAAGCATCAGCCACATCAATGAAAAAGAGAAATAGTAATACATAAAGCAACCCTGCCTTAAAAGAGCTATGCTCTCTTGGAAAGAGAAACTCAAACCTTATATCTTTTATGGATCACTAAATTCTAAAATCACCAATATTCACATCTTTGTATTGCATTCCAATGTTCTTAAAGAAAACCATGAGATTTGACAAGATGTTAATAGCCTTTTTCTTACTAGCAAACTATGAACTTGCTTTAACTTCCCCTTTAATTCAAGGTTATCATTCTTTAAACCTTGTTTCCAATAGAGTAATAGAGAAAAAAACACATAAAATTTGGGGACTTGCAACATGACACAAATAATTATGCTAAAGCAATGATCCTAGGGACCAAACCCAGGACCCACTTTTGGAGGGACTAACCATACCTACTAATGGCCAGTGATGAAAAGCTCAGAGGGCATTCCTTAAGAATGAATGTCATTGACAAACAGAACACAACACAAAACAATAGGAAACCGTGGGCTTATTGCAATAAAACTCTCAGATGTTAAGACATTCTACTACATTTGTAATAAAGTTAGAAGCAATTCTCTTATATTAATCTAAGAGCTCTTATCTTCGTGGCCCAAGTACAACTGTACAATAGTCATTATGTGTAAAAAAATATTTGGGGTACCAACTTCAATTATATGACATACAATTGAAACAGAAGAAATGTAAATTATTAAGATTAATATATTTTAGAATATGAACCTATTGTTTGAGTGAATTTGCTTTTGCAGTTATGATGTAATTAAATTATTTTCTTATATTCTTCATTTCATGTGCAATTAGATTTGATTTTGCCTTTATGATGGTTTTTTATTCAATTTCTATTGTTGCCAAAGTAACTAAACTTGAGCAAGAATGCCATAATCCAAATATATTTTTTCCCCGGATAAGAAGTATTCTAAATAATTCGTCTTTGATATAAATTTAGGAAAAATAACTATACAACCTCTTTTTACATAAACAATTAGTTCACAACCTATTG
The DNA here is from genome assembly GCF_001633185.2 of Quercus lobata. Taxonomy (NCBI): domain Eukaryota; kingdom Viridiplantae; phylum Streptophyta; class Magnoliopsida; order Fagales; family Fagaceae; genus Quercus; species Quercus lobata. The sequence continues at coordinate 74,038,853 of NC_044908.1, forward strand.
ATAATTAACACAAGGAAATAAATGCATTTGTCCCATTAACACCTGGCAATAAATTAATACTTTGACATAAATGCAAGCTTTTGTTGAAGAGAATAATGTTTCTTTCTCAAGGAATGCATCACACGTCAAAACCTTAGGCTGTGGGCTAATACATCAAGGCAAGAGCTCTTGTTTTCCCCCTTCTAGAATTCTAAATCATCCTATGAAGCACGGGTGCGTTTCGGGACTCGGGTGCGGGTGCGGGACTCGGCAATTTTTGAAAAAATAGGGTGCGGGTGCGGCGGGACTCGGCGATTAAAAAATTATTAAAAATATTTTTATTTATATTTTCTATATATTTTTACTATTAAAATATTCTTAAAAAACACATTAATATACTTGATTCACAAAACAAAGAAAGAATAAGGCAAGAAACGCACCTGAGGCCAGAATTTCGGCCTCTCCGGCGATTTTCACGGCCGATTTCGGCCTGTTTCGGCCGATTCTGGCCTGTTTCGGCCGTATCGGCCGTATCGGTCGCCGGCCGATACGGACCGAGTCGGCCCGATTTCGGCCGAGTCGGCCCGATTTCGGCCGCGTCGGCGCCGATTTTGGCCGCGTCGGCCCGGGTCGGCCCGAGTCGGGATCCGCCACGTGGCGCGACGCGGCACGACGCGGGACGGACGCGCGGTCTGCGGCGTCCCTCCCGCGTCGCCGCGTCCCGCCGCGTCGGACGCGGGTGCGCCGGCCTGGGAGCCGCGTCCGTGCATCCTTGAAATCATCATTCCCTATGGAAATCAGATTATAACTGAAATTTAATTTTTGGGGGGGGGTGGGGGGTGGAAGATAGCTACAGATAGTTACAGAAGTTGAATAAATATTAGACTACTAAGTACTAATCATTTCCAAAGCTCCACAAAATTTAGAGGAAAAAGGAAAACTATGTAAATAGAAGTGAAAGCCAAGAACATACCATCCAACGAACATCATCAGGAGTTAAGTGCATAGAAGGGACTGTTCTACGGAACATATATGCCCCAATTTCTTGGTCATCTTCCATGACCTTCAAAAACATAACAAACTTATTAATTTGATAACTTCATATTAATGAAAAAATAAATCATCAGGAAAGAGAATTAAAAAGGAATACTTGGGTTTGGCGCCCTATATAACGATGGCCAATGCCTCCAATTTGGAAATATGGTCTAAATGAAACCAAATCAGAAACAGTTGAAATATTGGCAAGAACTGATGCCCCCTTTCTGTGATGTCTTCGCATTACCGGCAACAAACTCAATTTAACACTCTGTACAAATTTCTCTGCAAGCTCTCCAGGTTCAGCAACCACAAATACATCATTCTGCCAACTAGAGATATATGTAGCTAGTAGGTTAGGAATAAGACTGAAGCAATGTCAACATGAATATTTTGCAACTGAAACAACAGCAGCCCTGTTTACCTTAATATTGAGCCAATCGAATCATTTTGGAGGGACAAGTGTATAATGCCCACTTGTGGTGAGTTCTGTAATTTCTTATGTAATGACCGTACAGGTAAAGAAAGCTGTCTAGGCCCTGAAGGAGACTTTGGTGGTGATACAGCTGCCTTTCCAGATTGGCCATCTAAGCTTAAAGGAGGGACCATATCAATTCGACCAACCCTCTGTGGGCCAAAATCAGGACTGTATAGCAGTGGGCTTGATGGGAAGCTTCCAGTAAACAGAGGTGATGTAAATGGCGTTGGGAATGTTGTTGCTGGCATTGTCTTCACAATCCCTGAAATCCCTTGCATTAGGGATAACCGTATTCCATTATGGGAACAAAATGACTCGAGTGCACGAGCATGATGCACTGTTCTGCCTGAATCTGGACTGTGTGAAGCTTCAACAAGCAGTACATTTCGCCTCCAACCAAGAGAAGGACCATTCACATCTAGCACAGCAGAAGGAAGATTTTATGGTAAAAAGAGTACACACAAAGATAATATCCTCCTGAAACCACTGGCCATAAAAAATATCCTCCTGAAACCAATTACAGAAAATCAGTGCCTGTACCTGAACTTGACCCCTTTGACTTGGGGTAATGCTGAATTCTTATATTCTCTGACCACTTCTCATCATTTTGGTAAGGAACAAGCAGTCGCTCACAGACATTCTTGAAGGCATGAGAATTATTTTGGATGTATTCCTGGACAGAAGCTTCCAACTTCAGCCAGACAGCTGGATCAGTCTCATCCAGTTCCATATCACAACGCTCATCAACTGCAATGACAGGCCATGTAGAACACCGATTGAGAATCAGAACTTTCAGTCAAAATGATATTTAAGGATAACAGATGGAGAACGGAGAAAGTAGTTTACATCCATGCATAGGGTGTATAAGAGCCAAGCTGAGCATATCACAGCTCAAGCTCAGCACAGTCAAAATTGTGGGAGCTCAAGCTCACCTCTAACTCGACTCAAAGCCATAAAATCCCAATTCAAGTTTGGCTCAGACTACAAATCGCCAGACTCATTAGCCTTTATGTTGTGCTCAATAAACAAGTTAGAGATGCTCAAAACAGTGAATCCAATTGTCAATTCTCAGCTGCTGGGCTTTAAATTTTCCATGAAGTCTAAAGTTATATTTATAGTAAAATCTCTGGCATGTGTGTGTGCGCGTCTTCTTCTTTTTTTAAATCACGCAGATTCAAATCCAATAGAGTAATATTTGAGCAATAACATGGCTGAATCATTAGCTTCTCAAAACAAACATCTACACCACATATGTTTGAATTTTTCAAATTATCAAACATGGAAATTCACATGCCTATGAGCCAAAACATATATGGCTTGAGCCTGTATAACTCAATGAACAAGCCAACTAAGGCTCCAGACATGATTTCTGCATTTGAAAATATATAACTCCAGTCTTACCAGGATTAAATCGAAAATACTGTATTTCTGGGAGCATAGGAAGCAATGTACTTAGAGCTTCCTCCACTCGATCCACAGAGCATGCACTCTCAATCAACACTTGGCCCGTATCCAGATAACGCCAACCACCTTTTCGCACCTAAGAACAGCAAAGATTTATATGAATCCATACAATAAAGCAACTCTTATGAAGTTCAGTGGCAATAGAAAAAAGAAAAAGAAAAATTAGAATCACTCTAGTATTCACAATATTATTGGTAACTCAGAAAATGGAAGCAATTTTACAGTCCCTGTTATTTTTTAAGTACATTTTCAATATATGCCCATAGGATTTTTTTCTCGATGTCTTTTGCCAAAAGACCCAAAACAAAAAGTCATGCCCCTAATACAATAGAAGATATTTAAAATAACATTGTACATCTGAGATTGTATAACAGCCTTCATCACCCTAAGTAATATGCAAAATTGATAATGAATGGCCAGGGAAGCATGGGGTTAAATTCATGTTCTCATATCAGGTACAGTAGAAGCAACATGGAGATCTAGATCTACTAATAAAAACTCCCCAAATTTCTGTTCGGGAAGAGAGGGAAGGCAAAAAGTAGGAATTAAACTCCAGATACAATCTGAAACCCAACCTTAAAAGCCCTCTCCACAAGATCTAGCCAACAAAAAATCTTCAACAATATTTTTATAAAATTTGACTAAATATTAGCTTTAAGGGTCATAAAAAATAAAGACACCAGAAAACCAAAAAGAAAAGAGAGTTTTTCCCTTTTTCTGTAATTATTTATTAAAAAAAATCATAGGCTTTTGGGATTTCAAGCTCTTAGTTTTAATAAAAGCTGTAATGTTCTGGTGTTTTTGTGTGTAAAGTGAAGAAAAGATAGTTTAGATAAGAACAGGGTGTTCACAGAACAAAATTTTATCCCCTTTTCAAATTCACAAAATTATTGTGACTACTCTGAAAAAGTTGAGATTTAACTGAAAAAGCTATAATTCAAAATTGACCCTTTGAAAACAAAATAGAAGCAGTCAGTAGCAACCTTTGTTGGAACAGAACCACACCCAATGGAAACTAAGCAGTCAATTCTCGTGTCAGGCCAAAGAAGTTGTGCTTCTCTTATGGCAAAAACTGTAGGATTGTTTGCCACTATTGCACCATCTTGCCAGCGGTGTACATCTACAGAAATTTAAGGAAAATTACGTAATTAAGAGAAAATAAAACATTAAAAAGGGAAAAATCCTAACACACTCAACTTAATCAAGAAAAAAAAAGGGTGAAATGGATCATTTAAACAAAGAAAAGAAAAGAATACCATCTGAGTAATCATCAAGATAATATGGTGCAGCAGATGATGCTCTTATAGCTTGCCATACTTCATGCTTACAACTTCCAATAAAAGCACTGCGCTTATAACCAACTTCAGAACCTATAGTAGGTGATCCTTGCACAGAAATTCCAGAACTTTCTGACATTGGAAGAGGCACTTCTGGTGTTCCAGCAGGGTACTGCAATTTAAGATGAAAAAGGTGATTTAATGAAATTATGAAAAAAAGAACCACCTACAATTTTCACAAGGACCAAAACTGTATACACTTATGCAGCAGAATATGAAGCTACAATTCTAGTATTAAATGTGTCCAAAAGTAATAATGTGTCCAAATGAAATAATGGACCTCTTGGCAACAAACCTGATAATTGCGAAATACGAAAGGCTGAGCTGGCATAACGCTCACCAAGGTTGATACAACAAAAACTTTAGGAATGCTTTTCACTGCAGACTCAATCAAAAGATCCCCATCCTCATCAGCACACATTTCCTGTAACAACCTCTGAAACTGATCTGCACTATGCTGCAAGATAACATCTTATGGTATCTTTTTCCAAGTAAAGGGAAGAATAATCAAACTTAACACAATGGATAAATATTTTAAAATATAATGAGTAGAAATAAAGTTTGAATTAATGACTTTGCTTCGTTTACTAAAATTCCAACCTTTTGAGAATCTAAGTCATTCACAAAAAATAATACAGAAAATACATGATGACAATTAATTAAAGAGTTAGCAACTGGCCGATTAAATTTATAAGAAAAAGGTTTACTCTCCTATCCACCCCAAAAGAAAAAGAATCTTGTTAAAACAATAAAAAAATCTTGTGAAAGATGCTAATTTTCTTCTAAAAGTCACACCTCCACATAACAAAAATATCATGAAACTTATGAAGAACAAGATAAAGCACAAATGAAAGAAGAATAACCCATACTTTAGATCCATGTACAACAACTCTAAAACTCTGTGATGAGCTTTTATATAGCTGATCCAACTTTTCTCTCCAAGTTGCAGCTTCATTGTCCTTTGGCACAGATTCAGCAAAGACAAGTTTTCCTATGTTTTCATTATTTCAGAATGGGATAAATAATTTGATAATTAAATAAAAACCTTCATATATACCATTTCCAACTGCAACATACTCACCAAGATTTTTGTATATTTCTTCACATTGTTCCAAGGTCATCAGCTTAATACCAAGAGCAACAGCAAGCATGCCACCTGTTGATGTTCCACATATAAGGTCGAACATTTCATGTATCCGCTTTCCGGTTCCTTTCTCTATTTCTTTAAGAATTTGTACAGTTGCCAGACCCTTCATGCCACCTCCATCCATTGAGAGTATGCGCAGTCCTTGCTTTGCTACTGGTCTCCCTCTTATGGCACGCCGTAGATTTTCATTCTCCCCTAAGAAGGCACGAAATAAAATCAGACCCCATCAGGTTAAACAATCTCAAAAATACAGATAAATTTGATCCAAAATACATACCCAGAATTGCCAAGGCACGAGCTGCTGCTTTATTCACACGTGGTTCAGGTGCAACCGTCAAGCGCAAGAGAAGTTCCCGCAAACTTTCAGAAGTAACCAGAATACGGCGGTTCTCTAAACAGAAGGCCAAATTTCCGAATGCTAACAAAGCTAACCTTTGTACCTAATGAAAGACAAACCTTAAGTATAAGTTGACCATGCCATATAAGGGAAACACTTAAATCAAATATATTATGAGAAGGGAAGTAGAGAACTTGCCTCATGATTTTTATGTGCACATAACATCTTTAATGATTTCAATACATCCTTGGTCAACATCTTCTGAGCTACAGTGTCCGATGCAAAGGCTAACTTAACCACAACTTGCAATACAGATATTACTTCTTCCTGACCAGAAGATTTCAGCACTAGTTCAATGGGTTGCATGATGTCAGCTTTCATCAACTGCATTGCAACAGAAACATCTGCAGAAAGAGATGAAAGAGCAGAGCATGCTTGTTCAACCTGTCAGAAGACAGAATTATTAAGACCATGCCTAACGGAGGAATATTTATGTTATATAAACAAATGAAATTTTACTCATATTAGCAAGAATTATCAAAACATACCACATGACGGTTGTCACTGTTTATCATACTAATTAGCTGCCGTACCGCATTCTCATCTTTACCAACAACTACACGGTTTCCTTGGTCTTGCATTATCTTCGCTAGTGCCGACGCTAGTAAAGGGTGATGACAAGAAGAAAAACGGAATATAAGAGAGAAGAAGGCGCTTAGCTTATGTCTAGATGCAACAAAATAAGAATTGTTTTCCATCTGCAATTACCAAAAAAAACAGTACACATATTCAATTTGATATGTTATCTACACTTAAAAAGACACTAAAAAAGCCCAAAGGCTCCTACTAGTTCTGTATCCATTAATACCTCTATTTGCACATTCACCGATCTTAAGTTTTCATCTGCTACAATCCTGATATTCGCAAGAGACAAATGGCGAAGTTTGTGCAATGGCAAAATTTCGGGAAGGAATTCAAGAGGATTACCAAAAAGCCTCAAAACCCGTAACTCAGCCATAGCCCTAACATAAAATTAAAAACAATTAGACCCAGAAAAAGTACTAGACTATACAAGATTTTTGGAAACAGGAAATACAACAAAGAATAGACCAAAATATGCTGATTTCATACTAAGATGACCTGAAGTCAAGGAGAGGCCGGACAAGCTTGTTGTGCTCCAATGATAATTCCTCCAGTTCAACGCACTGTCTCAGTTCTACTGCTTACATTCCAACCAAAATCAGACAAGTGGAAATGTTGCATGAAAAAAAATGTCTAGCCTGAGTTCAAGTTTGTTTGTTCCATTCAAATTTGACATAATTTAACTTCAATAGAGCAAACTGGTTAGAAATACAGAATAACTCCATGCTTACCAGGTACTGAAACCAGCATGTTGGAATCGACCCTAAGCACTGTTAAGCTTTTCAGCTCACCAAGCTCTGGTGGCAAAACTGTAAGCTTGTTGTTATCGAGATACAGTTTCTCAAGATGCGGCAACTGTGTTAGCTCTACCGGCAACGCCTGTCAATAATAGACAACTAGTAGGTACTAAAATGCTGAACTTAAATCAACCAAGTCCCGTTCCCAACTACCAAACACAGATCAAAATCACACTATTTGACCTCTGCAACTTTTGCTAGCTCTAGTTTGAATATATACTTCAATAGCTTTAGTGCCACACCATTGCCCAAAACTGTGGAGCAGACAGTTTCTACTTACTAGCACTAGCTCATTACAATTACACCGAACTTAGTCACGCATTTAAAAGAACTACAGAATCCCATTTTTTGCTAATTCAGTACTAAATCATGTAATATTGCCTATTCACCTCAAGAGAAAGTAACAAAATCTATTCTTTTGCCACCTCACAAAGAATTTTATGAAAATATATATGTTTTAACTCCTAAATCTGGATCAAGTTCTATTTTAGTCCCTAAAATTTGAGAGCTTAATTTTCAATTCTTAGAAAATACTCCCTCGCAAAGAATTTTATGAAAAAATATATATGTTTTAACTCCAAATTCTGGATCAAGTTCTATTTTAGTCCCTAAATTTTGAGAGGTTCATTTTCAATTCTTAGAAAATTATAGACATACCAAGTTAATCCATTTTTCACCACAAGCACTCGATTTAACTTAAAAGAATTTCCCAATATCCAAACACATCAAAAGAGTGAAACTTAGATACAGTTATTTAGATGCAACACATTAGGCTCCCCACTAAAATTCAAACACATGTGCATTGATCAATACATGCATAAACATTATTTCGAGCAGAATTAAATTCAATCTAGCTATGCGTTTAAATTTAATTGAAGAACCAAATTATAAGTCTTGTCCCATTAAAAAAAACCTATCAAATGAAAACGAAATGAAATGAAAAATTTGAAGACTCACAGACAAACCGCAGGCACCAAGAGAGAGCACAGTGACAGTCCTCCAATGGTCGCCGCATTCGGAGACGCCGCCTTCGTTGGGCATCGGCGGAGGGAGATTGGCCCTCAAAAGTCTCGTCAACACGCCGGTACCGTCGCTCTGCTGACCCGACCCGGCCACCTTGGTCATCGTCACGACCCGCAGAGGCTCCCTCCGCTTCACCACCGTCATCTCCACAGCCACATTCTCATCCTCCGCCTTCAACACCACCTCCACCGTGTCCTGCGGCATCGGCAGCGCCACCATGAGCTGCGACTGAAGCCGGAGAGCCACCTGCTCCTCGTCGTCCCCAGCCGACCACTCCAACTCGATCCGAAACCCTAGCTCCTGATCTTGCGCCACTATCGACGACGCCGAAGACGACCGCGACGCCGGGCCCATCGTCGACGACGACGAAGCGGAGGAAGATGAAGACACGCGGCCGGGACTCTCCACGGGTTCTTCATTGCCGTAGCTCAGAGCGAGGTGGAAGATCTCCGAAGGTCGCTTCCAGCCTAATCCCCAAGACATTGTGCGGATACGGATCGGAGATTTAGGGTTTCGATGAGGCGATCTGATCGGAAGACGGGGAATTGAGAAGGCGGTGGAGTCGCATTTTTTTTCTTGAGATTAGAATGCGAAGATGATCATTGTAGAGAAGAGGAATTTGGAGAGAAAGGAATGGTGGAATTTTTAGGGTTAGGGATTTGAGAGAGAGAGTCAGAGAAGATGAAGTTGATAATGGCGGGAGAGACTGAGAGAGAACGCCGGTGTTCAAGTTCACAAAAAAGAGAGAGAAATGTGAAACTGAAAAAGCTGTTATACTATTTTATTTTTTTTCTACATTCTTCTCTTGCTACAGTTTTTTATTTGCTAGTACCGCTTTATAACGTTTATTATTGATAATATTACTCTTTTACCCTTAAACTATCCTTAAAAAACTCTTCAAAAAAAAAAAAAACCTCTTTTTTCATCTTCTTAGATATAAATTTCATATAATTAAAGGTTGGAGCTTGGCATGCCCAATGAGATCAACTAGCAACGAGTTAATACTGGTAAAACTTGATGAGATTGGATTGAGTTATAAGGTTTCACATATAGAAATCAAATGAACCACACTTGTTTAAAAGAGTTTTGCATAATTCCTTGCTTCCCAAGTCACAGATCGTCATGGTGCTAATCCTCTCATCATCTCCACTTCACATGTCGGCATCCCTCCTCGCCCTCCCCATCTCATACTCAATTTATATGGAGTTTCGATAAAGCTTTTAAAATATCCACCAATTTACCAATTTGTCGACAATGATGTCACCTATATCGTTAACATCGACAAGACAACCAATAGGTACAATAGATCAAACCGCAATTGACAACACGCATATTCACAGCTGACAACGATTTTAATTCCTTCAAATCTTGATGTGATTGGGTCAGTTAGTGGGTTGACACTAAACAACTTATGATCACTTATAATCATAATTATAGTTGAAATTTCCCCCACCTCCCCCAATTATCAAATTATTAAAAAAAAAAAAAAATTATAGCTGAAATCATTGTATTTTTAAAATAAATTCTTAAAAATAAAGTTGAGCTTTTCGAAAAATAATAACAATAATATTAGGAAGTGAAGAAAATAATAACATTGAAATGTTTCAAATTTATAAGAACTAAATTGACTAGCAGAGTGTGAGTATGGCTTGGTGGTAAGAGTTCTCATATTATTTCACATGATATTTGGCATGAGTTAAGTGGTTCAAGCAGTGATGCTTCTACAAATGTGTTATGCCCACAACAATAACCATATCAAAACCTTAGTAATGCACATGATATTACCTAATCATCACATAGTATGAGATCAATGAATTAACATTGGAGACCCATTTTTTATTCATCAAAAGAAAGATGAAGAAGAAGAAGAGAAAAAAAAAATACTTATGTCCGGAGTAAATTAATACAATAGTGGGTTTGTGGAGCGGCATAGTCTTGGATGAGAGTTCTACACGTAAGACAGATATTGGTGGAAGAGACGTCTCACATTCACTTTTGCTTCTACTATTTTCTTTGGGTTCCGACATCAGGCTTTTGATCATCAAACAATGAGATCATCTAATCATTTTCAATCAATATTTAAAAACAGATTATATGAAAAAACAAATATGCTTTTACTTTTTTTTATAGGAAATTTTAATTTATAACATCCGTTTTTGATAATATCTCTTTATTATCATATTAAGACACCAATTAGTTTTTGATGTAGATAGAGATTGAATCTCAAACCACTTATTCAACAATTAGAAATTTTACCAGTTAAACTAAAATCCACAAAATATGCTTTTACTAACTAGTAAGGCTAGTGACACAACTTTTCATAATCTTTTTCACAACTTAGTAAGTTATGATTAGAGTAACATTATTTTCACAAGAGTTCACCACAAACTTTTATTATACACCATTTAAAAAAAGTCACATCAACCATTATGAAAAAAATTGTGAAATTTTGTGTGTATCTAACTCTAGATATAATTTCTTCTAAAAAGAATTCTAGATATAATTTATTTCTGGATAATTTGATAGTTATAATAATAATGATAGATATTCAAATCTTGGTTCTCCTAATAGAAAAGACTAAACCATACTAAAAGGTACAAGGCTCTGACAAATTATCATATTGCTCCTAAATGAGAGGAAGCTGTGAGAGTTGCTTTCATTAACATTACTCTTAAATTACTCTTGAAATCTTAACAAAGACATGAATACTTATATACCACTACCATTACCACCATTGTTCTGATTTTATTTTTAATTTTTGGTTAAAATGAGCCAAACCGTGTATTGGTAGTCATTGGACTTAGATATACAAATGCCCTGGCATGATTTTATGTTACATCATGTAAGGATTAAAATAAATGGGGTTTGCTAAAAGTTTTGTAATTTAATTAACACTTTCTGTTATTTTCAACGAAAACGTTTAGGGTTCAAATTTCTCTCTCCTAACTATTGAATTATTAGAAAAATAAGGTTGATATTTCTGTAGCTCTCATGTAAATATATTTATAATTTTTTAGTGTTATAAATCTCTCAAAGAATGATAAAATTATATTATTAAAAAAGAGAAACTAAATTTAAACATGTACTTTAACATTAAGTTGACAAAATGATTTTCATTTTTTTTTCATGACAAAGACATAAAAAGGAAGTTGTAAAACTTTTTGGACAAAATAAAAATTTAAATATAACTACTACATAAAACATCAAATTCTAACCTAAAAAAAAAAAAAAAAAAAAAAAAAAAAACCCAAATTCTACTGCTAATGAATTAGAAAAGCAAAATATTAAATTTTAAGAAATAAATACCATTGGTCCCAGAAATAAATATTGAAAAGAACAAGAAGTGAGTTAGAATCACTACCTTTATTACCACGATTTTTCTTATTGAAATGGACCTAATAATTTGAATATTTATTTCCTTTATTTTTATAAATATGTCAAGATTTAATCCTTGATATTTTATTTAAACTCACATAAGAATTTAAGTTTTTTTTTTTTTTTTTAGAGTTTTAACTTATGACATCCACTCCTGATGATAGTCATTTATCATCACACTAAAACACCAATCAATTTTTTGTATATATATATAAGAATTAAACCCCAGATCTCTTATTCAATCATTAGAGACTTCAATTAACTGGAACTCACAAGAATTTAAGTTTTATAAGGCGTACCTGTATTTAAAATAATCTAAAAAAAAATATATGGGGGTTTATAGAATTGACCATGACTTCCCTTCCTCTGCGATTGAAAATGACATTCTATCGACAAATTTGACCCAGAATGTGGAATCATCCTCTGATTGTGGAGTATATATTGTTATTATTTACATTATTTTAAACTACTCCTATTTACTTACATAAACAAATCTCTACGGCCTTTTGTTTTGTTTTCTGTTTGCTTCAGCTTTGTCTAAATTGTTGAATAATTCTCTTGACCTTTGTGCTGGAGCTTTCATTTGACTCCCAAGGAATGATCCCAATAATGTGATCCAACTCAAACTCTTGATTTATTTATTTTCTTGGGAATTTCTAAGGCAATACTATTACAGCATTAGCTAAGGATGGACTACTATAAACGATGATATATCGAGATCTTTTACTACCACTATGAAAATCGTGTCTAATCATATTAAATAATTGATTTTCAGACCATAAGCATATAAATTAGATTATAATTAAGAAAATTAATTCTTTCCTATTTCAATGTTATTCATCATGCAATTTTTTTTTTTTTTTGGTTGTTGCAAATCTAGGGTTCATTTGGTTAGGCGTTTTGGGAGATTAAAATAATATTTTTAAAACCTAAAACTTTGTTTTGCAACTCCTACTCATAAATTTTTTTATAAACGTTTATTTTAATCTCAAAAAACTGTGTTTTTAATAACTTATACAAACACATCCCTAGACGTCTATGTTTTATTTTCTTAAGCTAAATCTAGAATGGACACAAAAATTTGGTTTTGCTTTTCATGTGTTGATAATGTTGCTCTCTTGAGGGAGAGAGGTGTGTAATAAAACATGACAATTTCGTTCCTAAAAAAAAAAATAACACATTCGTTCAATTTGACAATAAAATATGAATCTTTTGGCATCGTGGTTTGTGAAGTCATACCTTTCAATTGTTTGAAAGGGTAGGGAAATGAATGTCTGAATAGAATAACATAGATATTTTTTAATTAAAAAAAAGAGAATATTCTATATATTCTTTTTATTTTTATTTTTATACAAAATAGAATTCTATTCTAGCATAAATCTAAGTGTATATGTGTGTGAAGTTCCCTCCTAGAGACTTGAACCTTGGCCCTTACCCCCCCCACACTCTACAAGCACTTATACTTGTAGAGTGACCATCGCACCAAGGGTGTGCGGTGGTGAATATTCTATATATTCTTTAGTTTCGAAGTTTTGCAAGAAATGAAAAATTATTAGATACTCTCGAAGTACCATAAATACGTACTTCCTCTTCTCATATGAATGGTGGATTCTACCATGAATTTAATTAGTAGGACTCACCATTCATGTGAGAGGAGGGAGTATGCATTTATGGTACTCCGGGAGTACATAATAATTTCCCGTGACTAAGAGAGAACGCTAAATTTGGTTTCTCTATGTTACTAAAAAGAGAGATGCCACGTCTACAATATTTTTACAACAAATCACAGGTGGTTAGTTGTTATTGGTTCAAATTTGAAACTAACACTAAGATTACTTTTTTGCCCTAACAATAACAGCTAGTAACAACTTGTCATTTAAGATTTGTTGTAAAAATATTGTAAAAATGTTGTAAACATATCATTTCTCTACTAAAAATAGGCAAAATTCATTGTCCTCATTAATTGCCAAAAATAAATTTATAAATAAAATTAAGGGTAATTATACCCCTCTTCATTTAACTTCCGAGAAATGACACCCTACCCTAAACTTAATTAAAAAAAAAACACATTTTCTCCTCACATCCAATTGACCAAACTTTGTTAAATTAATATTAAAAATATTGTGTACTAACCTACAATTTGCTCAATGAGATTCTCAAAAAAAAAAAAAAAAATTGCTCAAGGGCAGATTTCTAAAACTATCTTATTTCATAATTAAAAATTTTTTGTTTTAAATTTTTTTTAATTAAAGTGTATTTTAAAATATTAAATGTGAATTTTGCTTATTATTTTTTCTCCTTTTTTTAATGGGTTATGAAGAGATTTGCCATCACAAGTTTATGTTTTTTCTTTGTCCCTAAACTTTTCTCCTTACATATATTGTAAATTATGTTTTTTTTAGAAGGCATCATAAATTATGTTAAAGTCACATTTTTAAGTATAAATTATATATGTATATGTTTGCAGTGGTAGAGCTAGAAAATTTCTATATATATATATATATAATGAAATTCAAAGAATGACCTATATATGTTTATATAAACATAAACTATGTTTATAACATGGTTTAACATATGTTATTTTTTTTCCTAAAAATAAACATATGTTATTTTCTTACATTTAACCAAGTATTTACATCAAGTATATATATCATTAATAAAAATTAATTTACCAAGTAATGTGTTAAATTAAATGAACATATAATATGATAATAATAAAATAAATAAATAACTACACAATAAACACGTTTAAAAAAAAAAACATGTTATAGGTTTTTTTTTTTTTTTTTTTTTTTTTTTTTTTTTTTAAATTATTTGTTAAATTGTCACTACACAACACATCAAGCTACTCTCCAATACAAATTGCGACAAAACAATTATCTAAATAATTCAAAACAAATATATTAGTGGGAAATAACAAATACATAAGAACGTTCATTACAAAATAATTCTCTAGAAAAATAGTAAAAAGCATACAAAATGAAATCATTATAGACAAATGATTAAATCAAATGGGTGGAGTTGGAGTTTGACTCATTTCATTCACTTCAGCTGCTTGTGTTTCTAGATTAATTTCAACGTCTCCTTCTAGCCCTCCCTCTCTGGTTTCAACATTTTCAACAAAGAAAACGACGATGACGAAGAAAAGCGGCGTAAAAAGAGCATAGCACCCAAGCGATAGACTATCATTGTTTTCCAAACCATCATTTAGTTCGACTAAAAGGTTGCAAATTAGCATAAAAGAACTACTAAGAATTGTTACTAACCCTAAACCTATTCCCCGATAAACAAGAGAGAAAGATTTTACAACAAAAAGTGTGAGGATGGTTCCTAGGAAACTTGTGAAGGTGTAGATGTGCATTGAAAAGAGTAGTATTTTTGAGGGCTTGAGACTAGGGGAAGAAATTATCAGTGTAGTTCCAAGTTCAATGCAAAGTAGGTAGAGTACACATGCAAGAAGTTTCTTTATATTAAAGAATCTGAAAAAGAAAAAGGTTCAAATTGATCTTATCAGGGCAATAGGAGCTGATATCATTGAAAAAATTGGAATGCTTTTTGGGCCTACTCTCACCACGATCTTGATACCAGCTGCATATGACATTATCTGCATGATGAGGGCTAACAAAATTGACTTTCTGAATGCAACTTTGGTAAAACTCCCAAAACATGATTCCTGTACTCCATGAAACGCCAACTTCTTAGTGCACCCAAGGTTTGGAAAAGAATACACCACTCAACTCCGGTCCACTTCCCTTATTTAATACCCTTTGGGCAGGTTACATATTACGAATACAATAAAAATTAGCTTACATAAAAACCTTTTCCTTGATTTTTTGGACGATGTGAAACATCGTCCACACCATGGCAAGTATTATATCGTGGATCAAAATTGCTATTTTTAGGGTTATTAGAAGATATAGAGGCCATAAAACTAGTCCATAAGTGGTATGTTTAACTCCTTCAGGCGTAATATGGTAAAGACAACCGACGTATGCCAACGATAACATGAGGAGGCTCACTGATAAGCATGAGGACAATTATGTTAGGCAAACCTTGTTGTTCAGAGGAAGATTGCTAATCAGTAAGAAGACAACTACAAGAGAAGAGGAGAAGCATATGCAGAAGAAAACATAACATACAAATACCCTTCTCCGTCATAATTTGCCATTACCGCCTTTCCGATGACACATGCATTTTTGCTGCAGATCGATCCCTCTGTGGTGTTCGCTTGCCAAATTCCCCTAAGAGGGTTTATAGCCGACTGAAACGAAATGGTTAAACTAGTCCATAATGCTTTTTATTAATTTTGTTTATATATATATTTAGCTTGGCCCACCCTTAGGAAAATTTGTTGGCTCCACCACTGCACAAACATGTACACATACATATACATATTCACATACATATACAATATATACTTAAAATATGTCTTTAGCATAATTTATGATGTCTTTTATATATATATATATATGTAAACATAATTTATGATACGTGCAAGGAGAAAGTTAAGGGACAACAAAATTTAGTAACATATTCAAAACACCCTTTTTTTTAGTTGTATTGGATACAATATAAATATTTTTTATATAATTTTATTTTGACCCATGGTAAATTGATATCTCATTTATTGTGAAAATATTATGATATTTTGTCATGTTCCCTAGAAAAAACAAATTCATATAGTCATAGATGTTAGGGTTGCTCATAAAGTGAGGAGCCAAATATACTATACCATAAATAGATATTGTCCCCTCACCCTGAAAAAGAGTATAATAACCCTTCTCTATGCTCTACGATAAAAATTAGCTTACACAAAAACCTTTTCCTTAATTTTTTGGACAACATGAAACATCGTCCACATCGTGGCACATATTATATATCGTGGAACAAAATTGCTGTTATTAGGGTTATTAAAAGATACAGAGGCCATAAAACTAGTCCATGAGTGGTATGATAAACTCCTTCAGGCATAATATGGTAAAGAAAACCGGCATATGCGAACGATAATGTGAGGAGGCTCACTGATAAGCTTAAGGCTAATAAGGACAATAATGTTAGGCAAACCCTGTTGTTCAGAGGAAGGCCGCTAATCAGTAAGAAGACAACAACAATGGAGGACGTGAAGCATGTGCAAAAGAACGACATAACGTAAGAGAATCCTTCTCCATCGTAATCGGCCATTACCGCTTTTCCGGCGTTATATGCATTTTTGCTACAGATTGGTCCATTTATGGTGTTCGCTTGTCAAATTCTCTTGGGAGGGCTTATGGCCGACTGAAACGAAACAGTTAAACTAATCCATATATAGATACTGTCCCCTTACCCTAAAAGAGAGTATAGTAACCGCTTTCTACACTCTACAGTAAATAATGGTTAAATAGAACACCCATAATATAATTGTATTTTATTTTTGGTTGTTTGTTAACAAAATCCTATTAATCAACTCTAAAATCTCTCCATAACCATGTTTTCAATTTTTGTTGTTGTTTTATTTTTAACATATTAATTCAAATCGGTTTTATATAATTCAAGACAAATATTGTCTTTCATTAAGTCATGTTTAATTATTTTGTATACTATTTTAATCATAATATTTTTTTTTTAAATATTTGAAATCAATTTTTTATTGTTAAAGTGGAGGATATTATTCCCTTTTTAAATTGATTTTTCCTTCATGGCCTAACATATATTGACATTTTTTCTTCTTCTTATTTTTTGAATTTTCTTCAATTATATAGTGTTGCAGTGATGTTATGATAAAAGAGTAAAAAGATATAAGGGTAACTACACTCCCCTCACTTAATATTTAAGAGAATGACACTCCACCCCAAAGTTGAAGGGAAAAAAAAAAAATACTCTCCTCCCCTGAGATTTGAAAAAATTAACACTTCCCCATTTTATTTATATTAGTAATGAAATATTCTAAATTTTTATAAGAATCTCTTTACAAAAGTTTAACCTTAATTAGTAAAAAAGTAACTGATAAATTTAGAATAAAAATGGAAAATTTATCAAGTATCAAAACACTTGCTCCACCCTCAAGAAATCCTTTTTGCTCCACATATACATTCATATACATATACATGTACATATATAATTTATACTTAAAATATGTCTTTAATATAATTTATGATGTCTTCTTAAAAAAAAAAAAAAAAACATAATTTATAATACATGTAGGAGAAATTTTAGGTCAACAACAAAATTTTGTAAAATTTTCAAAACACCCTTATTTTTGAGTTGTGATGGGTACATTATAATTTTTTTTTTTAAATTTTATATCATTTTATTTTGACCAATGGTAAAATGACACAACACTTATTGTAATCACAAATCTCTCCATTACCCATTGAAAAAGTTAAAAAATAAGAAGCAAAATTCACACCAAATATTTTAAAATACACTTTAATAAAAAAATTTAAATAATGAATTTTAATTATGAAATAAGATAATTTTGGAAACATTTCCTTAACCCATTGGCAAGTTAGTACTTAGTACACAACATTTTAAATATTAACTTAACAAATTTTGGTCAATTGGTTGTTGGGGGAAAATTGTATTTTCCCTTCAAGTTTGGAGTGGGAGGTGAGCATAATTAGACAAAAAAAAAAAATTATATTTTTATCTTCAAGACTTCAACACAAATAACATATAATGGACATAATAATAAAATTATGTGTATATTTCTTTTGCTCTTTTTGGGTAGAATATTTCATTTCATTTTATTCATTTCCTTTTCTTTATTTAACTCCTAAACAAACGTGAGGTAGATTCTTGTGACTAGTTCATATTGGAGGAGACCTAAGTTCAAATCCCCTTTCTCGCTTGTAAGGGAAAAAAACCCTTTCATATACAGGAAAAAGATTACAGCTCCTCTTTCATTTCTAATTTATCTTTTTTATTCCATCATGAAGTCTTTAATCACCATTAAATATGCTTGTGTTCCCTTGTACAAATGGGTACCTCAGACTCACTCGAAAGAACTAGATAAAATGTAATGCACAATGAATGGAGTTTCAATCTAATGGGTGGAAAATCAACTTCTAATTGCAAGATAGAGCCTAGGTGGGTTGAACTGAGTAGTGAGCAAGGTTGTCAAAATTAGGATATTATGTAGGATTATTGAAGATAGATGAGATCGTAGATCGTAGGATCGGATCGTAAATTATATGATCCTACACATTTTCAGATTTAAAGCTGTGCGCGCCAACTGATGAGGTTATTGGGTTGAACCTTAATTGGGCTCACAACTTATTTGTTTGGTGGGTTTGGGTATCCTACTTTGGATCATTCTAGATTTTGAGACTCAATGAGATCACTTTTCTCTCTCTCTCTCTCTCTCTCTCTCTCTCTCTCTCTCTCTCTGTTTTTTTTTTCTAGACTCTCTTTTTCTCTCTCTCTTTCTCCCCCCAAAATTCCATCCCCCTTCCATCCTTTAGTTTCTCCTATTTATAGCCAATTATTAGTGGGGGGATTATCATTACTTTTAACTAGTGCAACAAGAGGTCCAATGTTGTTAATTGTAAGTGGATGTTTAGGTATGAGTGGTTTTGGAAATGATTCCTACTGCACCAAATGTGCTCAGCGGCGAAGTTTTCTAAGGCACAGCTGGGCACACACAGGGCGATGTAACTGAACATCTGCATATTGTTTGGGGACGAATTGCCAAGTAATATGCGAGCTGGAATCGGCTGTCTGCTTCTCAGGCATTTGAACAACACCCAACTTGGGCTCATAGCTTTTGTGGGCTCGGGCCGGGATCCTGAGCAAAACAGAGGTTGGGCTCCTGGGTCATACTATTGATCCATGGCCCAAGGCCCAAATGGACTTGGATGTGAGGGGCCGTACAAAAGCAAAAAACACATCGCTAATAACTTTGTATGTTGAATAATCACGTAAATTATAAATTCATCCAAAAAAAACTAAGATTTGCATTGTAAAGACCAGATTTGAGTCCTTATCCCAAAAGATGGATAGACTTAGGCCTAAAATGCCCAAAACAATGAATTTATAGAGAGTGAGTTAGAAAACTGGGCTAAAATGAATTGGGTAACAAATAAAGTGGATTCAAATGGCAAAAACAGGTAGCTAGATTGATTTAAACTAAAGAAAATCGTCCTTGGCACAATCTGAGGAGATTAGTTCTTATGTATTTCTCACAAGTTTGATTACAAATTTGATTCCCGATTGCTATAGTGTTTCTCTCTTGATTTCTCCATCCCCTTGGTCTCATTGCTTCCTTCTCATTTTATACTTTCTTCCCCTTTCATCTTTACCCTTCATGTGTAGACCAGATGGTTGGTGTTTGATATTTGTCCCATCAGCACCTTCCTAAAGATTTTACGTAGTAGCTATAAGGTTAAAAACCACTGTTCAGATATCACCTCCACATTAATGCGACCAGAGAGTTAGCGGCAGAGCATTTAATGCCGTGGTAGCAGCTTTCTCCTTAGATATTTTAGGACTCCCCTCTGTCATTTGTTTCTGCAATGCTTATTGATACTAACATAACTTCTTGGAACATTCCCCTGGACGGCATATCACCTTTACGGAACTCGACTTTGGTTAGCCGATGAGGCATTCATCCTCGGCCCAACCTCTTGGGCCATTATGATCAAAACCAACTTCTTCATTTGCTAATACAGGCTCCCTTGACAATGTTTACTCCCCTCGGATGATCCCCTATCCTCGGCTTGGGCCTTAGGCCCAATATATACATAGAAAATGAGCTCTTGGGCCCAATATCCCTACATGCATCATATGATGTAATTTGCATATCATATATCACTAAGTCTATATTAACATAACAAATATATTTAAGTTTTGACTCAATGTATCTAAAAAGTAATGTTTAATTAGAAACCAAATGCCAAAATATTTATCAAAACATATGAAAAATATTTTCGAAATTTTAAGTTTCAAGTTTGAAACCCAAAATAAGTTAGCAAATGGAAACTAGCTAACTACAATATGAAATCCAAAAGCAATATGAATATTAAGGTGAAGTGAACATTTAATTATTCACATTCTAAGGTTCTTATAACCACCGTCCTAAATTCCTAATCATTATCATCCATTTTATCATCTATGTAGACATTATATATTTGTATACTAGAGTTACAAAAGACATCAAGATACAATTTCAAACTCAATTATTCAAGTTATACCACTCAGTAACAATTAAAGAGTTATGCTTAAAAAAATCAATCAATCAATATACAAATACAAGCATAACTGATAAAATTATATATATAAAAAAATATTTTAGTAATATTAGAATACAATTTAGTATATTGATCAAACAAATTTAACAACATTATAGCTTAGAAGGCAGTAAAGCCAACATCAAATTCTTCATTTAGAAATGATGAAGCATTCCATCATTTTGATTACAAGTGAACTAGAAACTAGAAAACATTTGCATAGGTTAACATAATTTTATATATATATATATATTTATATATATATAAAAGTCATACCATCAAAACATGAAAAAATAAAAACCTTAAAGTTTCATCGAAACAAAAAATTTATCCCATAAAAAAAAACCAAAAAATTATGTTTTTGGTAGGATTGGTAGGATAGGTAGAATCTCATACGATCCTACAATCCTATACGATTTTACGTACGATCTTACCATTTTTACGATTCTAGTGTGATTCTAAACATTTTGATAAGGTGGGATCATAAAATCATGTGATCCTACAATCCAGATCGTGATTTTGACAACCATGGTAGTGAGCACCATTAGACAAGAGCATCCTAACTCATAATATTGGCTCAGATCACTTTCGTCCCCAAACATTCAACATGAATAATAGCACAAAATAGCTATCTACATCCTGTACATTTCATTTCCAAATGCTCAACAAAAGCTTCCATATTGAATCAAGCATGAGAATTATAGGAAAGAAAACTATTCAAGAACATTCAAATAAAAGCATTCCCATTAGGTGTGTCAAATGCCAAATATTTGGCATTTGGCACACCAAATATCAAAAAACCCCTCCCATGAGATGTTCCAAATGTTATAATTTTTGCCACACATGAACGGTACGAATGAAAATGCTAAAAAAAAAAATTATTCATTTTCTCTATCTACCTTTATGACTTTCTTTCTTCCCTCTCTTTCTTTTTTCTTCTTTCTTTCTCTGCCACTCCCTTCTTCTCTGTCACACTTTCTTCCTTTTTTCTTCTTCTTTCTTCTCCAGAATCTTCACCTCTCCCTTTTTTTCCTTTTTTCTTTTTTCTATCACTCTGCGCCTCTGTCTCTCTCTTCTTCCTTTTTTTTCCCAGTCACACTCTCTCTTTCTTCTTTTTTTCTCCACCTAGACCGTTGCCATTGAGATCGGCCATCGTCGTGGAGTTTGGCCTCATCGATGAGGTCAACTGGTGATTTTTTTTTTTTTTTTTAGGTTGTGGATTCCATGTGATTGTGGGTGGTGGTGGAGTTGGGTTGATTACATGTGATTTGGGTTGTATAAATGGAGTTGATTCATCTCTTCATTTTTTTTAGAGTCTTGTGTTGATTTTGGGGATATTTTTTTTAAGTAGTATTGGGTGGTGGTGGGTGGATTGTTGTTGGTGGTGGCGGGTTGTACCTATGGCTGTGGGTGGTGGTGGCAGGCTGTGCTTGTGTATAGTGGTGGGTTTGGGTAGTTTTTTTTTTTTTTGGTTGTGGATTCCGTGTGATTGTGGGTGGTGGTGGAGTTGGGTTGATTACATGTGATTTGGGTTGTATAAATGAAGTTGATTCATCTCTTCATTTTTTTTAGAGTCTTGTGTTGATTTTGGGGATATTTTTTTTAAGTAGTATTGGGTGGTGGTGGGTGGATTGTTGTTGGTGGTGGCGGGTTGTACCTATGGCTGTGGGTGGTGGTGGCGGGCTGTGCTTGTGTATAGTGGTGGGTTTGGGTAGTGTTTTTTTTTTTGGTTGTGGATTCCGTGTGATTGTGGGTGGTGGTGAAGTTGGGTTGATTCCATGTGATTTCGGTTATATAAATGGAGTTGATTCATCTCTTTATTTTATTTATTTTTTAGAGTTTTGTGCTGATTTTGGAGATTTTTTTTGGAAGTAGTATTGGGTGGTGGTGGGGGGTTGTACTGTGGGTGGTGGTGGCGGGCTGTGCTAGTGTATGGTTGTAGGTTTGTTACAGTTTTGTGCTTGTATTTGTGTATGGTAGTGGGTTTTTATTTTGTATTTTTTTTTTATTAATGGTTTTTTTAAAAAAATATTTTTATATATAATTTTAATGTGTAAAATTGAAAAATAGAAGATGTGATGAATGGTGAATTCTAAAATGGTATATTAAAATAATAAAGAAGGTTTTTTGATGTGTCAAAATGACATATTTATAGATCACCTGATAGGAATGCTCTTAGGACATGATCATTTACAGTGCACAGCCATTATCTAAATGCCATCCTTGCTTTCCTAGATGACAAGCTACAGTGCTGAGACATACAGCTGCTCATGATCTGGAAATTCATCTCAACCAAATGGCTTGTCTCACCTTTTAGTTTGTTAAACATGGAAAATGATTGATAGCACAAATTAAATTGCCGTCAATATGAACTGTCATATTGAGGCAAGACCGGGAAATCACCGTATAATGGTCCACTTAAAAGGCAGGACTGTGACTAATACTTTCATCTTTGCGAATTGCAACTGGTCATAGTTCTCTGTTAGTCATGTCACATGGTACAATGAACCTTACCTCACTTGCAATGAATCAAAAGTTGAATAAGAAAAAGTTATTATTTACTATTTATTAAAAAAAAAAAAAAAGAATGAGAGAAAAATTATCATATTGCTCCTAAATGAGAGGAAGCTGTGGGAGTTGCTTTCATAATTAGTTTCATTAACATTCCTCTTAAATTAATCAATAAATCTAGTAACACAACTGATATGTTCTATTATGATTGCCATAAAATGAAAATTGTACTAGTAAAAGTGATGTTCCCATCACAACTTTTTATTTTTAGTTAGATTTTCATTAGTAATACACGCACAAGTTGTGACAGGTATCACAACTTAGAAATCTTAACAAAGACATGAAAAATTATATACCACTCCATTGTTCTGATTTTATTTTTAATTTTTGGTTAAAATCAGCAAAACCGTGTATTGGTAGACATTAGACTTAGATATACAAATGCCATGACATGATTTTATGTTACATCATGTAAGGATTAAAATAAATGAGGCTTGCCATGAGTTTTGTAACTTAATTAATATTTTCTGTTATTTTCAATGAAAGCGTCTCGGGTTCAAATTCCTCTCTCCTAAGTCTAACTATTGAATTATTAAAAAAAAATGAGGTTTATATTTCCGTAGCTCTCATGTAAGTATATTTATATATTTATAATTTTTTTAGTGTTATAAATCGCTCAAAGAAAGATAAAATTATATTCTTAAAAAAGAGAAACTAAATATAAACATGTACTTTAACATTTAGTTGACGAAATGATTTTCATTTTTTTTTTCATGACAAAGACATAAAAAAAGGAATAAGGAAGTTGTAAAACTTTTTGGCCAAAATAAATTTTTTATATATAACTACATAAAACACCAAATTCTACGGCTAATGTATTAGAAAAGCAAAATATTAAATTATAAGAAATAAATACTATTGGTCCCAGAAATAAATATTGAAAAGAACAAGATGTGAATGTGAGTTGGAATCACTACCTTTATTACCACGATTTTTCTTATTGAAAAGGAGATAATAATTTGAATATTTATTTCCTTTATTTTTATAATTAAGTCAAGATTTGAACCTTTGATATTTTATTTAAACTCACATAAGAATTTGAGTTTTTTTTTTTTTTTTTTTTTTTTTAGAGAGTTTCAACCTATGACGTGCGCTTCTGATGATAGCTATTTATCATCACACCAAAATAATCAGTTTTTGTATAGACAGGAATTGAATCCCAAATGGCCAAATCTCTTATTCAATTATCAAATATTTTATTGGTTGAGCTAACTAGAACACATAAAAATTTGAGTTTGATAAGGCATGCTCATATTTAAAATAATCTAGAAAATTTATGGGGTTTATAGAATTGACCATGCCTTCCTCTGCGAGTGAAAATACCATTCTATCGACAAATTTGACCCAGAATTTGGAATCATCCTCTGATTGCGGAGTATATATTGTTATTATTTACATTATTTTAAACTACTCCTATATACTTACATAAACAAATCTCTATGGCCTTTTGTTTTGTTTTCTGTTCGCTTCAGCTTTGTCTAAAATGTTGCGTTATTCTCTTGACCTTTCCGCTGGAGCTTTCATTTGACTCCCTAGGAATGATCCCAATAATGTGATCCAACTCAAACTCTTGATTTATTTATTTTCTTGGGAATTTCTAAGGCAATACTATTACAGTATTAGCTAAGGATGGACTATTGCAGACGATGACTTATCGAGATCTTTTACTACCACTATGAAAATCGTGTCTAATCATATTAAATAATTGATTCTCAGATCATAAGCATGTAAATTAGATTATAGTTAAGAAAATTAATTCTTTCCTATTTCAAATTTCAATGGTATTCATCATGTAATTAAAAAAAAAAAAAAAATCTAAGGTTTGTTTGATTAGACGTTTTGAGAGATTAAAATAACGTTTTTAAAATCTAAAACTTTGTTTTGCAACTACAACTCCTCATAACTTTTTTTTTTTTTATTCTCCACAGTTTTTTAATAGCTTATACAAACACATCCCTAAATCTAAAATGGACACAAAATTTTGGTTTTGTTTTCCATGTGTTGATAATGTTGCTCTCTTGAGGGAGAGAGGTGTTTAATAAAATATGAAAAATTCGTTCCTCAAAAAGGAAAATAAATTGACACATTCCTTCAATTTGACAATAAAATATGAATCTGCTAGCATCGTGGTTTGTGAAAGTCATACCTTTCGGTTGTTTGAAAGGGTAGGGGAAACGAATGTCTGAATAGAATAGAATAGATATTTTTTTTAATTTAAAAAAAAAGAATATTCTATATATTCTTAGTTTGGAAGTTTTGCAAGATATAGGATGTGACTAAGAGAGAACGCTAATTTCTTGCAAAATTCATTATACTCGTTAATTGCCTTAAAAAAAAAAAAAAAAAAATTAAGGGTAATTACACCCCTCTTCCTTAAGTTCTAAGAAATGGCACTCTAACCTAAACTTAAGAAAAAAAAAAAAAAACACATTTTTTCTTAACATCCAATTGACCAAACTTTATAAAATTAATATTAAAAATATTGTATACCAACCTACCATTTGCTTAAGGGTGGTTTTCCAAAATTATCCTATTTCATAATTAAAATTAATTGTTTTAAATTTTTTTAATTAAAGTGTACTTTAAAATATTAAATGTGAATTTTGTTTATTATTTTTTTCCCTTTTTTTAATGGGTTATAGAGAGATTTGCCATTACAAGTTTATGTTTTTTTTTTTTTTTTTTTTTGTCCCTAAACTTTCTCCTTACATATATTGTAAATTACATTTTTTTTTAGAAGACATCATAAATTATGTTAAAGTCACATTTTAAGTATAAATTATATATGTATATGTATGCAGTGGTGGAACTAGAAAAAATATATATATATATATATGTATATATAATTAAATTCAAAGAATGACCTAAATATGTTTATATACACATAAACTATGTTTGTAACATGGTTTAACATATGTTTTTTTTTTCCCTAAAATAAACATTTTTTATTTTCTTACATTTAACAAAGTATTTACATCAAGTATATATATCATTAATAAAAATTAATTTACCAAGTAATGTGTTAAATTAAATGAACATAAAATATGATAATAATAAAATAAATAAATAACCCAAAAACACTCATATAATATATTACTATAAAATAATAACCTATTACATGTTTAAAAAATAAGATGTGTATTTTCTAAAAAAAGTGAAAACTCATCTCTCCCTTTCTTGTTTTCCCATCTATTAGAGAAGACTAGTTCCACCCTCATCCTTCTCTCTCCTCCTCACCCTAAGGAATTCAATATTTCTAATTCATCATCTTTCCTTTGAAACTAATTATGATGAGACTTCAACAAAGTAGCATAAAAAGAGCATAGCACCCAAATGACAGACTCTCATTGTTTTCCAAACCATCATTTAGGTCGACTAAAAGGTTGCAAATCAGCATGAAAGAACTGCTAAGAATTGATACTAACCCTAAACCTATTCCCCAATAACCAGGAGAGATATTTTATAGCAAAAAGTGTGGGGATGGTTCCTAGGGAACCTGTGAAGGTGTAGATGTACATTGAAAGGAGTAATATTTTCCAGAGCTTGAGACTAGGGGAAGAAATGATTAGTGCAATTCCAAGTCCAATGCTGAGTAGGTAGAGTGCACATGCAAGAAGTTTCTTTATATTAGAGAATCTAAAAAAAAAAAAAAAAAAAGGCTTAAAATTGATCCTATCAGGGCAACAGGAGCTGATATCATTGAAAAAATTGGAATGCTTTTGGAGCCCACTTTTGCCCCCATCTTGATACCAACTGCATATGGCGTTATCTGCATGACGAGGGCTGACTCTAAAGGCAGCTTTAGAAAGACTCCCAAAGCATGATTCATGTACTCCATGAAACGCCAACTTCTTAATGCACCCAAGATTTGGAAAAAAAAAACACTACTCAACTCCACTCCACTTCCCTTATTTAATATCCCTCGGACAGGTTACATATTACGAATACGATAAAAATTAGCTTACATAAAAACCTTTTCTTTGATTTTTTGGACGATGGCGTAATATGGTAAACTCCTTCAGGCGTAATATGGTAAAGACAACTGGCGTACACCAACGATAACATGAGAAGGCCTACTAATAAGCCAAAGGACAATAATGTTAGGCAAACCCTGTTGTTCAAAGGAAGGCCACTAATCAGTAAGAAGGAAATTGCAAGAGAAGAGGTGAAGCATATGTAGAAGAAGACATAACATACAAATGCCTTTCTTCATCGTAATTTGCCATTATCGCCTTTCCGACGATACATGCATTTTTGCTGCAAATCGATCCCTCTGTGGCGTCTGCTTGCCAAATTCCCCTAGGAGGGCTTATGGCCGACAGAAATGAAACAGTTAAACTAGTCCACAATGTTTTTTTATTAATTTTGTTTATATATATTTAGTTTGCCCACCATCATGAAATTTTTTGGCTCCACCACTGCATAAACATATACATGTACATGTACATAAACAATTTATACTTAAAATATGTCTTTAACATAATTTATGATGTCTTATATATATATATATATATTGTAGGGTCACGTTTTTCGGGTCAGGCCCAAGATACTTGGGACCTTAGACCTGTGAGCCTGGTACAATGAATTTGTAGAGAGTGGGTCAAAGAGTTAGGCTTTTGGTTTATGAACAATGATAATCACGGTGTTCTTCATGGATCGAGTCTACCAGAGAGGATTGCTCCTCGGCACGGTTCAGGGAGCTTTTTCCAGTGCCTCCAGTGGGATGGGAGGTCTCAGCCCCCATCCTTGAGCCCCCATCCTTTCCATCTCCTTTTACTCCCTTTTTATAGTAGTTTTCTTCCTTCTGAATGGGGTCCCTAGGGTAGGTACTTGTCCCATCAGCCCTTCCCTCTAGTTTTTGGGAGTGGTTGTAAGGACATAGAAGTATGGCTATGTCAGGTTCAAGGCATTGAATGCAATAATGGCAGCCTTTTCCTTAAACATTTTCGTTTTCTCCATTGTCCTTTTCTACTTTAGTGTTTTTCTTGCTCTGTGGAATGATATGGAGTGCCACTACTAGTGACAGGTTGCCTCTTTTATCCTCGACTATATCCATGCCGAGGAGGGTTCTCCCTATGACCGAGGAGGGGGTTTTTCCTTGGGCTGAGCCCCTGGCCCAATGTAGACATCGACATGGGCCTTTTAGTCTTTTACTCCCCCCCCCCACAATAGCCCCTCAAAATCCTGCTGTCCGGTTCTTCGGACGGAGAGAAGGGTTCTGGTGACATTGGGCCTCTGTCACGGCTTGCCAAGTCTTGCCCTCCATTAATGCCAAAATCTCTTCGTTTGCCTGAAGCGCGTTCCTGGCTGTGAGACATACTTTTAGTCTATCCAAGCCGCGTTCTTGTTGTTTCGGTACATGAGGCGCGCTTTAATTGGGGCCCTTTCACGAGGTGACATTAATCCAACAGCTGAAGACTACTTTGGAATTTGAGCGAGATTTATCTTGTTTGTAATCCCTTCTTGGAGATTTGGGGCCAATTGATTGCCTCCAGATTCGTCCCCTATATAAGACGCGGGGTTGGAAATCATCCCCTTTTATTTACAAACCCTTAAGTTTCTCAGGTTTCTAACTCCCAAATGTTCCTAAAGTCCCCACTATGAGAGTGATTGAAATTTAGGGAGTGATATGGTCATGATTAGGGTGAGGGTGAAGGAACAAAATCCTCTTCAGAAGCCTTGGATATTTTCGAGATTCAGAATGGCCCAGTTAGAGCAAGGGAGGCAAAGGTTGAAAATATTTCTCTCCCTTGACTAGACCAGAAAGGAGTCTTTCTTCCTTCATCCAAAATCCGAAGCAGGTGTAGGTCGCATCAAATTTTTGATGCGACAGCATTGGGATTTTCATCCGGCGCCGTGTGCTACACATGTGAGGGTTTGGGCTTACTATTTCCGGTACCATCCATACTTGCTCGACTGCTGCTAGAGAAATACTTGCTCGATTGCTGCTAGAGCAAGTATGGAGATTTTGGCGTCCCTACTTCTTCTTCTCTTCCACCGCAGGTGCCATCTAGACTTGCTTGGTTTTCGCTAGAGCAAGGTCGTGGATCGAGCGCCTCCGCTTCTTCTTCTCTTCCACCACTAGTGCCATCCGTACTTGCGCTATTGCTGTTGGAGCTAGGTTCAGGATTCGTCGTTCTTGTGTGCCCCCTTTTTTTTTAGTTAGCTTCTGATATAGGCTTGTCTAAGCCCTTTTATGTACAATGTACTATTTCATTATCTAATAAAAGATGATTTTATCTCATTTTGCGTATCCTTTCTTTTCTGCAACAATTATTTTGTGAATGGATGTGCTGGTGTCTTTTCTTCCAAACGGTACTTAGAACTGATGCCATTGCCAGTAAAGAGTTATCATTTTGAACTTATCAAAACTGTTGGGCACAACAATACCGACTTTAAGTAGGTTAACTATATAAGACTTATTGGGATAATAGCCGTATGTTCTGTACTGTGAACGGGGTGGCCACCCGAAGACGTGTAATCTAAAATAAACTGTCCAAGGGGGTCACCGGGTACTGGAGTTCTTTTCCACATTTTTGACGATATTCACCACTTTAACTAGCTTTAGGCGTCTGGTTCGAGGACCGGGACATGACTGTACCTAGTCCAAACACT